>NC_050535.1:9932131-9969154 GCF_002922805.2 Oryzias melastigma
AAAAAAAAAAAAAAAAAAAAAAACAGTTGTGAAAGAACTATTGCACACACTTGTGGTGTCAATCCAAACGAAGCTAAGCTGCACATTTGAGGGGGGGTTCAAAGGTATGAGGGTAAATGGGATCTCTGGGAACTTCAAATGTGCTTTTAATCGGTTAAACAGACATGTTGGGCATCTGTTTATGTCCCTAATATCTCATAAGTCTATGAGTGTATTGTTAACATCTGTAGCTGATCCAGTTATTCCAGATAAGTGACGTATGAACTGTAGATAAATTTGTTCAAATTTAAACATTTTCCACTTAAAAATGCACAATGGGATACTTTGATGCAAAGTGCTGCCTTTGCAAGCTATTCCTTGCCCTACATTATTCTTCACTAAGCCGCTTGCAACCCAGTTATGCTCTGATACCGAGATGAGATCTTGGAGAGACGTGGATCTGGACCCGAGAAGCGGTGGTCGCTGATTTGAGAATGGAGCTCTTGGATTGGAAGATGTGCTCTGGGGGTATCACACCCACCCCCAAAAGACGCTGAGACACAATGAAAAATCACAGCTCTTTTACTTTCCATCCATCTGCCCGCCACGGAGCGTGCTCACTGTGTGCCACTTGGCTTAATTCTGTCCCATCAGCCACCACAAAAGCCCTCCGATCCAATCACAGGGATCAGACCTGGGCCAAGACCATGAAAAGGGGAGCCAAGGAACAGACCAGAATCAACAGCCCATTCTCTCAAGATCACACACACACACACATGAAAACATGAAGGCAAGAGGAGATTTAGACAGGAACCAGAAATATTTCAACATTCCCTTCCATACATACACATTTGCTTTTTAGAAAATGAATCAAAGTCCAGAAAAAGGGGGCAGCAAAAATCCACGGTTCTGAAAATGGAAAGTCAAGACAGGAAATGCTTTTTTCAAACACCATATTTGTTCTGTCTCTGTTCACCTCCTCGTTTGCGCTCAATCACTCTTAATTGTGTGAGAGCATGTCATCAGTAGCAGTGCATTACAATAATGGAAATAGATGGCAGAAACCTACGGATGGCAACACATGCCATCTTTCCTATTTGCATGGCTGTGTGCTCTGGGACAATTATGTCATTATTACAGGGCTCCGCCTGTGTGTGTGTCTTTGTGTGTGTGTTTTTGAGAATGTCAACATCTTTTAAAGTTTATGTTTTAATCACATGCCCATTAGTAATTATAGCATGGCTAATGATAAGCAACCCCGCAGGGAGCTTATAGTCCGCCAAATGTATTTTCTACGTCACAATTGAGATCTCTTTCAAACTGTATTTTTTGATTCACAACGATTTGAATGGAAATTAAAAGAAGCTATCAAAAATGCCAAAAGAACTTGTTATAAACATCTAAAACAGTAGGGTTTTTAAGAAGATCTGGACCTTTTTTACGGCCCGTATTCTCTTGCAGATGAACTTTAATATGGTTAATGTCAATCTAAATGTTAAATGACTTTCCAGGAACTTGGGAGGAATAGAAGCAATGGGAAGTAAACTACTCAAATTCATTGTACTACGAGGGTAACAACAACCGCATTAAGAATGAATCTGAGGAAGTACGAATCATGAAAAACAACTGGGTCAGTAACAATTTTGGACACAGATTCGGCCATGGTGTAGTGAAGAATATCAGGGTCTGCCCAGAGAATCAAACCCTGGTTTCCCATGCGTCAGTCCTGCCTGCAACCAACTGAGCCATCCAACCACCCAAATCGTTGCTGGAATAAATATGTTAAACAAAAGTTAGAGTAATAGAATTTAGTTGAAATCAAAACATTCACGACGTTTTTTCTTTTTTATGTCCAGCTAGTTTTTCAAGTAAGGGATAAAGCCCGACAAAGTGTGCATTATCCGAAATTAATGCACGTTGATAAAGCCTGAACGATTGCTTCGGCAAATTGCATTAATGTCTGATAATGCACACTTCGAAGGGGATTATTCTGCTCGTACAATGGTCACTTACAAGATTAATAAAAATTCAATTGATTTTTAGTAGTTTACTCTTGTTATTTTTCTGGTTTAGATTGCTTTTTCATTAAAAGCGGACTTTTTGATTTGTGGTGCAACATGCTGTCTCGGTAACATGACAACACACCGCTGAGCCGACACCCACCTGGACTTTTCTTCACGTGGGTACACTCTGAAGCACAGAAGTTTATATTTTAATGTAAATAACAACTTTTTGCATGACCTTTTTAAAGTTATAAAAACGCAGTTGTTATGTATATTCAAGGGCCGGAGGCTCTGTGCTAAAGCTGGCAGACTGGCGATCATTGATGACGTCATCGACGAAAGTGACGTCTGAAATATTAGACACGATTTTTTTCATGGCTCTCCGTTTGGAGGGCCAAATGAAGAGGAAGGGAGAAGGGAAGAATTTGGATTGGGTCTTAGGGTATGTGACGAGAACTTCTTTTAGGTGCGGTTTATCACTGTGGATTATCACTTTTTATCCACACCAAGAAGCCAATCAGAATCGAGTATTCAACAGGACCATGGTATAATAGCAAAATAACCTTAGATTAAGAAAATACGTCTAGTGATTTTTTTTCTTCTTAAAATAAGAATTCTTGGTATGACTATTTTTCTACTACAAATTTGTGTTGCTTTTCAAAATATTTATTTTAAAATTTTAAGAATTTTAGATCTAGTTCTATGGAGGTGTGTTTTTGAAATTTTGCAAAAGTCCCAAGCTTTTCAAAATTTTTGACCAAATACCAGAGTTTTATGGTTTGAAAGCACCTTAAGATGTAAATAATCAAATAAAGTCATTCACCACCTACCGTTGGAATACATGAGGGCAGGATGTCCATATTGGAACCAGAATTAAGATATGTGGACACTTCCCGTGTAGACTAATCTGCTGCCAATCAGGAAAGTCCCCTTTTTGAACAATATACCATAAACCTAACCCAAATATAAGGGAGTCACCCCCACCCATCACCTTGTGACCTTCTCGGACTATATTGATGCAGACGTAGACCCTCCCTCGTTTCCGGTCTACTTGTGAAAAAATACAGGAAAGTCAAACGAAAATAGGAGTCTCTATTTCCTTCTGTTTCCCGTCAGACGGGAACATCAGTCTGTCAGACATATTAGCTCTTCATAAACTCCAGACTTAAGAAAACAGTTAAAAAAGCAGAAAGGGACGACCTTTGACTCAAACAAGTGTGCTCTTCCTCCCATGTACACGGCTGACACTTCCTCTACTCATCAAGACGGGGAAGCGAAGGTCACCTGGTAACCGTGCCACCTTTCACGAGCTACAGAAACTGCCCCAATTTTCTCAAAATATCCGTTTTAACGATTGCAGGTGAGGGATATTCGAGTTTGAAAAATTAGTATTGACATGACAATTCTGAGTTGTTATGAGCACAAACAACAATAGGCCATTAAATCCATCAGCAGAGTCTTCGGGCCTTTTCAGTAGTGTCAGAGATGTTGGACAACACGCATTTATCTCACTAGCAGCCGGCATTGTGGAGAAAAGGTGTGAGGTCTTTTTTTTCCCCATGAAACCTCTTAGCGTCCCATAATCAGGAGTGGTAATGTGTCTCATTCTATGCTAATGTGTGTGTTTTACAGCAATCAGGCGACGGGTGATGATAGCGCACGCTTAGAGATGCGCCGCGTTGCGTGTGTGCGGCAGGTGTGTGTGCTAGCGTGCAAGTGTGAATGCAAGGCACCATTAGTGACTTCCCAGGTCCTCTTCAGGAATACAATGGACGGCAAAATTGCTTTAATGGAAAAAGGCTAATACGAGACGCGCGCGCACACATGCAGACCCAAACGAACACACACCGCCTTAGCACATCACTCAAGCCTGTGAGAGGTACAAAAAAGGGAGGATATTATCACTTACACTTGAAAAAATATAGATGGAGGAGAGGAAATCGTCAGTGAGGAGCGGGCTGCTGCTTTTCTTCCACTTACTTTATGCTTCCACCCACTAGAGTCAGAGTAGTTTTCCCAAACACTGGCATATATTCTCTAGCTTGGCTTTCTAGCTTTCTTGGATATTCAAGGATAATTGGAAAAGAGTAAAAAAATGAATAAAAAGATAAAAACAGTGATTTTAAATACTTAAATCCACTTTATTAAAAAGCTCAAAATGATTAATGCTGGGTGGCTTGGTGGGGGGGCGGTTAGCACTCTTGCCTCACATCAAGACGGCCTGGGTTCAGATCCCAGCTGGGACCTTTTTGTGTGGAGTTTGCATGTTGTCCTCGTTCCCCATGGGTTTTCTCCGGATTCCTGCCACAGTCTGAAAATGTGCTTCATAGAATCATTGGTGACTCTAAATAACCTCTGGAGCAGAGGTCACCAACCTGGTTTCTTCCAAAAATAACACAACTCACTTGTGAGCTGCGTCTAAATTAAATTTTATTCTGTTGCTTTTATTTTTTTTAATTACGGTTCCATTTACTTAGATTTAAGAATAAAAACGTCTTAAAAAATGTTCATGATACATTAAATTTAGATAAGTTTAGGTGACCCCTGACCTACTCCCGTTCAAAGATCATTAATTTAGTTCAAATACTACAGATTTGGTCATTAGTGACAAGATTTGTTAAAAAAAGTGGAAGTTGATTTTTCTTTAACATTAAGTAATTAATAAAAATGGTACAACATTGTAAAAATGGGACATTTTTCCCATGAAATATAGTGATGTAAGAAAATGTAACAATTACTAAGATTAATTAAGTGCTGTCTTTCCTAGTCCTTGTTTTCTAGCTTATCATTGTTGATAAATATGGTGAGAAATCAGTGTCTTTACAAACTGTTTCATTATTATTATTGTATAACTATGCACATTTGTTATTTCAAAATCGTAGCCCTATGTAGGACTTGGTATCCATGAAGTAGCCCTCAGTTTCAAAAAGGTTGGTGACCCCCGGTATAGAGTCTCGTTTCCACTGAGTGGTACGGTTCGGTAAGGATTGGTACGGTACGGTCCGGTAAGGAGTGGTATGGGATGGTTCGGTAAGGATTGGTCCGGTACTGTCCGGTAAGGAGTGGTACGGGATGGTCCAGTAAGGAGTGGTACGGTACTGTCCGGTAAGGAGTGGTACGGGATGGTCCGGTAAGGAGTGGTATGGGACAATCCATTAAGGAGTGGTCCGATACGGAATTTAATGTAGTTTGAAAGAAGATTATGGGCGGCTAAGAAGAATACCACCATAAAGAGGAAAACGGAAATGCTAGCTTAGTGCTATATTGATGCTTCTAAAATCGTCGTCACTTTCCACCAATCAGCAGGTGGCAACAGCGACTCCGCCTCAACCGTCTATTTTTCTGTGGACTTAAAACGGACGGGGGCCATCAAGAAGTACAGTTCGAAATCGCTTAATGGGTCTATGTTAGGAATTGAAACGCTCAAAATACTGTACTATACTAGACCAGTGGAAACAAGGTTTAGGTGTCCATGTCTTGCCACCCTGCAAGAGACTGGCGACCTGTTCAGGGTGTTCCTCACCTTAGCCCAACAGTAGCTAGGTTGCCTCCACCAATCCTCTGACCCTAAAAGGGTTTCAACGTGTTCTGAGAAAGAATAGATCATTTAGTGATGTTGGCCATTGTTAAAAACCCATTTAGAATAATGTGCCCTTATTGATAAAATCTCGACTGAATTGAATAAATTATGAACGTACTGGGCAATTGATGCGGAGTCCTGATTCACATTCTTGAACATCTGGACAAACAGGGATTTTCTTTTTCGTTATCTTTTTCTACTGGCTAGCGTACATATGCTACTTACAGTTGGAAGAGGCTGGTGAGAAATTTGAAAACTCAAATGTTGCTTTTTCTTTCACCTCTGTATTCCGGTATATGAGAGGTATATGAAATTCCGACCGGGTACAAACCGCACTTTTCTTTTCTCATGATCATTTTCAAATGATTCCATGAACTAAAAGGGCAATCATCCATACGTCACTACCAAATCCAAGTCCACCTGGTTTGGCTTTCAAAGCACATTCAATGGCCTTTGTACGTGATGACTGAAAAAAGTTTTGAATAAATGAAAGTGAGAGCTAAAGTTTTGAATGCACATTTAGACACCATCCATCCGTCCATCCATCTTTCGCTCATCCGGGACCAGGTTGCAGCTATCTAAGCAAAGACGCCTAGACTTCCCTCTCCCCGGTCACTTCCTCCAGCTCTTCTTGGGGGACTCCGAGGCGTTCCCAGGCAAGCCGAGAAACATAGTCTCTCCAGCGTGTCCTGGGTCTTCCTCAAAACACCTCCCAATTTACACAAACTTTTCATTAGAAGTGGTCGCTTGAGCGTGCGTTGCCAAAGGTGGTGTGGATGCAATTTGGATGCAAGTCTTGGACTTTCGTGTAGCATCTAAATATATATTTTTTTTACCCTATTTTAATGCTTTACTTTGGTAAGTTTAAAACATATAATTCAGGTTACCATAAAGAAAACAAGTTTTGCTACTTTTTCAAGTTAAATTTAGCATCTTGAAACAAATAATTGTGCAAAACCAACTGAAGACTTGTTTGAAACATTAGCATAACATTGAGAAAAAGCTCACGTTTTTTTGTATTCAGTTTCTTTGAGAGACAGGTCGACACACACACACACACACACTGGAGCTCCAGGACTGCTCTGTAAGATGAGGCACGTTCCTCCTGTGCTACTAATGGTCTCATTTGTGCCCTGCTCAAGGCTGGCAAGGCCTGCAGCATCTGTTTGACTGGAGGCCATGCCATAAGGTGCCAGGACTCCAAGGATCCTCCATGCTCCCTCAAGATCGCGGCTCTCTGCCCTCCTAACCTCACCCCACTGCCTCCTTCAGCCCCTTCACACTTTGCTGTCAGATGTTGCTCTCTCCTCGTACCTGAGACGCCAGCGTATCATGTCCGTTTAACTTTCTGGCCTCTTCGCTCGGTGCTTCAAAAGCTCGACTGTCTTTTCCGCGTCTCTCCTCATCTGGTACTTACAACTAAAGTCTTCTCTTTAGCCTCGGGCACAACAAAGTAACCACCCCACACGGTTCCTTCTTTCACTAATCCCTCGCTTCCCCTCCTCTTCATCTAATGCCCCCCCTCTTGAAGATGTGTGAGATGTCATATACCCCCGTTTTCCTCTTGGTCTCCTTGGTCTCATTTTCCTCTTTTCTTTCTCCCCCCAGGGGAAGGGGATGTCATCTGGCTGGGATTTCGACTCTGGCGGGTGTGTGGTGATGGGATGTGCATCAGTGCCAGGAAGACCTTCGCTTTTGGAGCCGCATTCCTCCGAACGTCTCCTTCTTAACGCGCTTCCCTCGGGGTCATCTGTGGCGAAACCTCTACACCGAACGCCATCTGATTGCACTCCATCTGCAGTTTGCTGCTCTTTCTCTGCCCTGGAGCTTCATCTTTAAGATGTTTCTCATTTGCATCTGTGCAAGTGTCGGTTTGGCGCGGGAGCCCCTACTGAGACCCTTTTTTCCCTGCTCCCTGAAGAGAAAATGGATAGAAAGAGGGACTTGGGGTATAAAGGCCCAGGAGGAGATCCGATCAGAGCAAAGAGGACTCCGGTCTTACGACGGAGGGGGTCCTGTGGCTAACAAGCGGTGTGGAGCCACAGAAGGTGTGTGCAGCGGAGCGTGAGGAAGCATTTGAGACAGCAAAGGCCCACCGAGATGAGCAGGAAGCTAATGCTCTGTTAGTGAGCTGCTAACGGCATGCCTGGGCCCTGGCACACTGCCTTTCCACACAGATCAGAGAGGCCCACAGCGCAATGAAAGGAGACACCGCAGGCCTTGGGGTTGGTATTACCAGTGACACATCTTTTGGGCACCAGTTGGGACTCCTTTACCATCTGAGCCTCTTGTATCATGACTCACATGCAGGCATGTGGGCTTTACAAACCGGCTCCAAATCCAATGTGGCGGAGAAGGTGAGGTAGAACAACGCTCCGAGCTGAAAAAATAACCGTCACTTCAAGTCGAAGTATGCAGAGGGAGCTTTATGCAGCAAGACATGCCAGATAATTGGACTGGAAGGCTGTTAAGACCGTTTGCAGGGCGAGTGTTCTCTAAGGCTGGACTCTTCCCACAGTGGTCCTTCCACAGAGTCAACTCCTCTTCAGTTTTGTGCTTAAAACTTCACGAGAAAGTGCCTCTGCTTAGACTAAAATATTATAATTTTATCGTTTAGCAGAAAAACAAATATTCTCTTAGCAACATCTTAAAGTCCCTTTTCAATCATCTTATAATCTGTTTTAAAAGCGATCGTTAAATTATGATCATGCCATTTTTTGTCTTTTTCTAGTTTCTGCAAAGCGGCAGTCGTTTATTAGAAACTTGCCTCTTAGTTGTGGGCGGGACTGTTGGTGTGCAGCAACCCCGCCCCCCTTCCCTTCCCTATTTCTGAGAGTTCTCTGTTTTCTACATCACAAATAAGTTCTTTTTCCTTCTGCATTTTTCTTTTCTGCTCCTGTTTCACAATAATTTGAATAAAGAAATACTCAGAAATGCAAGTTTGAGCTTAAATTTCAATAACAGCTGCACAGCAGTGGAACTCCCAGTACCAGAGAAGTCAGAATATACAGTGATTTAAAATGTATATAAAGAATTGGTTTGTATCACAACAAACTTGTCAACATTAATGGTTTTATTTCAGCCTTACTTTTATCCATCATATTGTGTACACTTTATTAATGTTTGTATGTACTTAAACAAATTGTTTTCCCTCTGTATTTTATTTTTATGGTGCTTGTTATTGTTGATTTAATATTTTAGATGTCTAAGGAATTTAAATGAAAAATGACCATTTGTCCTCCTTTCTTCACACTGAATTCATCTTTTATTCTACTGGATGAACGTGCTTCTAAACTCTTCTTTGCATGTGGTTGTCTTTCACAATTCAAACAGATTTTTGTTGCAGAGTTACATTTTAGTCTACTTTCCTGATGCCTAAAATTCATGTAAAAAGACAACAAAAATAATTTTAAACACAAATAAATCTCAAAATATCTGCTGTATTTCTCTGACCTAAAAAATCGACATAATCTATAATTAAAATATTTTTGAGTTAATTTATGTTAAAGCAAACATTTAAAAAGTCTATGTACGGCTGTTTAACTAATTATTTCAGCTTTTGAAAATCAAAGATGTTGAGATAAACACCCATAAATACAATTTTTGACTTTAATAAAAAGCACTTATACGTTATAAAAAAAAGATAATCATTTAGCTACTATTTCAAGATTCCACTAAAAAAAGAATAAATGGTTCACCTGTGACTGTAATAATGGGTTTATCATGAAGACTGTGGGGGTGTGTTCTTGCATGTGTGTTAATGAAGAGGCATTGTGTCTCCTCATAATGACATCATGGCTCTGACAGAAGCTGGAGAAGATGCCCGAGGTTTTGGGATGAAGCTCTTCAGTGGTTCACGTGTGTGTGTGTGTTTCTGTGTGTGTGTCTGTCCCTGGGCTGACGGAGTCCTCCTGGGCTCTGTGAATGAAAGTCAAAGCATCAAAGACAAAAAACAAAACTCGACCACCAGCAATATGAAGCAGAGGGCAGGCCATTTGACTGCTTCCTGTTCGCTGCAGCCGCCGCGTGAAAGACGCGCTTAGGTGGAGACGGGAAAAGACCACCGAGAGAATCAGCAGGGGAGGGGTTAGCGTGGTGTCGCCGAGGAGGGCAAGAGGTCAATTAATGTGGCATCATGGGAGTAATTAGATTCTTCTGATCAGCCTGACGGACAATTAATAAAGTTAAATATACTCTTTATGAATAAGAATCAATGTTAATAGTGCAAAAGCTTTTATTTATGCAAAATAATGGATTTTTGGTTTGAAATTATTATTTTTTTTTAGGACTGTGAACATTAACGATTTAACACACGAGATTAATCAAAAAGAATTAACGCGTTAAGATTTATTAACCCAAATTAATCAAAGAAATAGTCCTTCACTTTAACCCTGCAGTTCAGGCTTTCACGGGGTGTTTAAAAACGTTTCCTCTGGTGTTACCCCTCTTATACCGGTACTTGCAAAACTAATAAATATTCAATTATTTTTTAGTACTTTATTCTTGCTATTTATTTGGTTTAGATCACTTTTTCACAAAAAGTGGACAACTTGATCCGTGGTCCAGTGCAAATAGAAACACAAATACATTTTACCTGGTAAAACATTGTGATTAATCGTGATTAATCGTGATTAATCACAACACGAAAGTGCGATTAATCCGATTTTTTTTAATCGATTGACAGCACTAATTAAATATAAAGTTCTAAATGTAGAGTTTTGCATGTGATTTCATATTGTAATTTTTTGCAGATAATAAGTGGTCTACAAATACTGTAAATAATAATAAATAAAATGATCGTGATTAATTTTTTCCAGTTTGTGATTAATTAGTTAACTTTTTTAATCGATTCCCAGACCTAGTTTTTAAAAATTCTATAATCTGAGCTCAATTGTTTAATAGAAGTACAATAAAAAAAATAAGATGAAATAATAAAATTGTTAACATATGAAGAGAAATCAAAGAAAAGCTTAAAATGCTGCAGGATGCAGCAAATGAAAACTATTAGTAAACTTTCTGAAAAAATGCCCCTAAATTCCATCAAATAATGTTGATAAACACAAGAATTCACCTAAAAATGAATGTGAATAGTTCTGCATGTGTGGTTATGACGCTTTATTAGAAATGTTTACAAAGAAATAGTACAAAAGATTATAGTTCTTTTATTGTGCTCTATAAAGTAGAACTAAAGTGTAAGTTAAATGAAATGAAGAAAAGCCTGCAGGGAGCTCGCCTCCCAGCCGCGCACAGCAAGATTGACAGCTTTCTGAAGTGAGCCGAAGTGAACCTCTCACCCCCCAGAGTGTGTAATGCGAGACACATCTTACGAGGCGCACTAATCAGCTCCGACTCCTGACCTCATGGCGTTGAAGTTCACACGGGGGAATGCGACTGTGCGGTTAACAACCCCACTGTACCTGTGCGCCATTTCAGGTAGCCACCGCAAAGACAGAAAAGTTCAACTTCAGTACCAAGCTGGGCATGAATTATACAGGAGATGGGAGTCAATAGGACCGGACAGATTGTAAATGTTTGATTTATGAAAAGAAAATTAGTCAAAAATGAAAAATTAATCAAATTAGAGTTGCTTTAGGAGCAATTTTGTCAGGAGTTTAAAACATTTTATTGAATTTTTGCTTCTTTTTTTTTCCTGAACCGCTCCTCACTAAGGACAACAGTCACATGTTTTAACCAAAAATATTCATTATTTTGTTTCAACTTTGTACTTTATTGTATAAAATTGTGGCAATAAAAGTGACTCAACTTTTATTAACTTTTGTGACAAACATTTTCAGAAAAAAACATGTTTTAGGGCAAAGAATGAACTTTAAAATTGGACCCAGATGTGGCAAATATTTGATAAAAATGTAGATATTCCAACTTATAATAGCAGCTTTATTTCATTTTTTTCGTTCTTTGTGTGCAACTTTATTAAAAGAAGATAACAAAAGGACACTGCTGCACCCCAGCCGTGCACGCGTTTGCCTGTCGCCTCGTGCAACAGCCACAGGGACCTTCAGTCCGAGCGACAGCAGCTTTCCAGGAGCTTCATCAAAGACAAGTTTCTGCCTCAAAACATGAAAAATAAAAGACGCACTGCCGTCTCGTGTTGTGAACCAGGTATGTTTATTGTTTTCCAGACTGCACAAACACCTCACACACGCGCAGACACACAAATGCGTGCATCCTGATTTAGGAAAAAAAAAACATTTCCATGCGTGAGGCGGAGGAAAAAAAGAACATCTATGGAGTGATTATCCAAACATCCGTGAGACAAATGCAGTTTTGTTCCTCCATGAGTACCGAGAGCTTAATAATCACACAAACATGGCAATAATCTCAACAATAAACCTGTAAACATGTCAAAATCAACGTATGTGATTACTTGATGGATAGAAGGACAAGAAACACACAACTTTGAAAACTGCATTTAAAAAAATCTATTTACACAAATAATTTAATATTTTTTTACAACTGCATTTATTATAGGAATCAAGTGGAAAAAGCATGGTTAAATAGTGCAGATCATTTGTTTTTGTCATCTTTTTATGACCTGATCTATTAAATAATGTCATTTATTTAAGTTAGTTTTATTTTCTGCGTTTGCATAGTGTCCATATTTTCCTGTTTTTGTGGCTGTCCAAAAAAAAAAAAAAAAAGCTAAAAAGAAAAAATAAAAGCATGGATTTTTGTTTGAAATTTAAATGTATAGTATAATTACATGAACAGATTTTTTTAAGAGTAAAAAAATATGTCAAACAAGATTGGATATTTGCTTCCCCCATTTCATTTGTGCCGTTGGTATAGCCCCTCCCCTTAAATCTCAATATAAAAGAAATAAATAAAATTGGGACACTCCCCTTCAACGCCTAGAATTGAGCATCACCTCTTCAGTTTTAGATCTGGCTGTGCGGCAGAGTAGGTGGTCATGATGACGTTTGGCGTGCAGCTTGTTCTGGTAGAAACTCGTCAGTGCAGTAATGGGTCGTCGGTCTGCTCACACTTGCTGTTAGAGTTATTGCAGTGCACGTGTGTGAACTCATGTCAAAATTTTTTAAAAAATGGACACAGCTGCTTGTTTTTGTAAACTAAACTCTTAAAATAAAGAGATTCTGCATTAAAAGAGAATCTGGATTTACGGTTTATTCCCGTCTTCTCGTTTCCCCCGTCACACAACTTTGGTTTCCACAGACGCATCATTCGGGCCACTCCACTGAGGCAAAGAAGGGGTGGGACTTGATATCATCCACCCCCCCGACGCCCGCCCCAAGCCTCTCCATGGGGTTGTACTGGAGCAGCTGCACGGGAGGGAACGACAGACGCCGACAGGCGAACATTAGAGGAAGCATGTCAATATTAGGAAATATTTAATAGAAAGAAGGCATTTGTTAGGAAATATGACACCAGAGCCCAAACATGTCAGGAATACATGCTTTGTGCCACAGTAAGCACTTTAGATTTATATCACACTAATATAAATCTAAAGATCATCAGACTAAAGACATTGACACAAGTGTCGTTAAGGACATTCCATCAACAAAAGTCTCTGAAATTATCTGTTTAAAAAAAATCTTTGAAGGTTTGGGATTAATTTTTTAATAGATTTTTAGAAAATGTATTCATTTGGATTGAATTATCAATCTTTTATCTAATTTTTCTCTATAGAGGAGATTATTTTTCTCCTTTTTTGAGGACTAAAATGAAAATTCCTATAAAGAAAAAGTGAATTCGTTAGAATTCAAACTAGACAAAATAAATGGTGAAGGTACAATTTTGGCCTCAAAATCTTTTTAAGTTAATTGAAATATAATCCCAGTCTGGATTTTGTTCAGAGGAGAAAAGAACTGATTTAGTAAATCTGTATAAATGCAATAAAATCTTAACTTAGAAAAGTTAAGAAAAAAAATGTAAGTGAACGCTCTAAAAAAAAAAAAAAAAAAATGTGTCCAATTAAGTTTTTGGATTGACTCTGCATCATTAACTCACTAAGAACATCTTCTAAATATAAATATATTTATAAAATAAATAAGTTTTAAACAAATATTAAAATAAACTAGAAATTTTGGATTTTTTCTCCCTAGAAATTGGAGAACTACATAAAATTCTCAATTTGATCTCAAGAAGAAGCTGGAAAATCCACTAATACAGTATTTTATGAAGGAAATCAGTTAAAAGATTCGTAACTTTCGCAAATATGACTATTTTTTTATGCTTAAAAGCATAATTTTAAGTAAACTGAATTGTGAGACATAATTATTACATTTAAATAATAGAACATTCTTTTTCAGGGCTTATAAACACTAAAATTATTAATTAGCTTTAACTGTAACTTAATGAGGACATTTTTTTAAAAATGGGATACAGATACCTCAATACAAAAAACCCAAAAAGAAGTAAAAATATGACGATTTACAGACTAAAATGTCCACATTAACACCAAATAAAAGTCGAAAAATGATTTTTTTAACAAAGTTTAGGGGCTGAATTAGCAAAATATTGTATTTTTATTGTCTAATTTTTACATTTTTAAGCCTTTTCTTTTGGTTTTATGATGTAAATGACCCAAACTAAATCTAGAAAGTACTTCACAGCTATTAAAGCCCCCCAGCAGCAGCAGAACTCATGGGTGAGAGGTGAGCGGCGCGTGCGGACCCCCACCTGTTCCAGCAGAGACCTGGCCTCCTCTGAAACAGACTCGGGAATGTTGAGAGCCGTGTGGCGACCGATTCCTGCTGGATGGCAGCGCAGCAGCGACTGTTCAGAGGATGCGAGGGGAGGGGAGGGAGGTGGAAAGACGAGAGAGATAACCATCAAAATAAAAAAATAACAGAATATTCTGAAACCCACTGAGCCCCGGTTCTCCTGAGAGCAGCAGAACTGGAAAAATCGGAGAGCGAGAGCACCTGAAACAACACAGATCACAGCCACCAGGCTGCTGATGTCACGGCTGTCAGGCAGGAAATCACAGGAAGAAGAAAAAGATTTTTTTTTTGTTTTGTTTTTGCTCGTTTGTTCTTCGTTTGTACAGAAGACGCAGAGGCTAATCAGCTTCAAATACAGACTGTTTTTTTTCAGGCGTAAAAAGTTTGACCCGTCAAAGTGGCGGAGTGGAGCTGCAGCGACATTGTTAAACGTGAACCCCCCCCAGACCTGTAAAAGCTTTCCTAACCGCAGAACAGGCTGGAATAATTGACAGTAATCCCTCCACACTGCTGCGGCACAGAGTGGAAAGTGCCAGAAAAGTAGAGCCGTAAACAGTTAGTGTGTGTGTTTGTCTGCGGGTTGTTGCCTCCCCTGATTCCTGCTGCAGGAGTTCTGGCTGCGATCCTCGCTGCAGTTAAGACTGCTCCAGGCGAGATCTTATCCTGCAAGGATCAAGAGACACCGTGTGGCTGTGTGTGTTTTTCCTTGCCAGAGATGTAATCATCAAAGAAGACATCTGTGTGACTGACTTTCCCTTTAAACTCCCAGGTAGGAAGGTGTGTGATGCTAAATAAAGGGAAACCTGTCCTCGGTTTAAGGTGTATTTGAACTTTGACCTTCACAAAAAGGGATGGTTAAGTTCACAGACGCTGAATCTGTTGGGTTTGATTTTCACTCGTCTTAGAAGACGAGGGTGGCGCCGAGAGACCCGCGCGGGTCTTCACCTTTCAGGTCGGCATGCTCCGAGCTCAGAGCCAGCAGAGAGGCTCCGCAGAGGGGTGACCCCCACGACCCGGCAGATGGAGCTCAGGCTGGGGGAGAAAGTCACACCGACACCCCTGGCAGTCCCCGAGAACCAGAGTAAAAGATCGCAGCCAAGACGCAAAAAAAAAACCACCCGCCGCCTCAAACACATGCAGGCGGACACGCGCACGATCACACACAAGCTGGCATGACCATAAAGAGTGTGAGGGAAGTGAACGCCAAACACCTACAGACATCCCACAACACCTCAGCAGCAGAGATAAAAGACATTTGTGGACTTTTTTTTTTTGACTCACCACGCCTGTCAGGAGCTCAAAGAGGATGGCTCCCAAACTCCACCAATCGCATGATTCCGTCTCCTCGCTGATGCCTCCCACCTCTGAGCAAGAAGGAGCAAGACACATTCATTAAAAAAAAGGATTTCACAACAATCAATAACATTCCAAATAATCTGCGTTTAGGATAACTAATTATATAAAAAAAAGATTTTATGGACAGAGTCACACACACAATCGCAAAAGTGTGCGTCTCATAAATTTGCATAATAAAAAGCAGTTAAATTGAGGAAACCGTCTGTGCTGCAACTTCACACCATCTGCATGACCTGACCTCTCTCTCACACAATCAAGAGATCTGAAGCACTTGGTAGCACCGAGTTTTCCTTATAATTCTCTATTAGCTGTTTTTAATTCATCGCTCATTACTGTTCACATAAATTCTATTCAGAGAAATAGAACAAAAAAGTTGTTTTTCTAACTTTGAATAAAGTCGACTTTCTGCTCTACAGCACGCCTGACAAAGATGAGGAAGACAGAAAAGCAAGAGAGGCGGTCATTTTTTTTTTTTTTTTTGGTGGTATGAGTTCCACCGGGTGCCAGATGGCCACATGTGCAGCTCTTTTCTCCAGAGGGAGGCATAGGATGGGGGGGGTGGTCACCCAGAAGACCGAGACCCGGGGTCAGGGCCGTGTGTGCCCAGAGACCAGACAAAAGACCCCGCATCTCCTTGAGGCTGCTGGGAACTCCGAGCAGCTCTCTTGCAGCCAAGGTTAGAGAGGTCCGCGATACGACTCGCATGTCTGATGCACGCACTCGCACACAAGCGGGCGGCCGGTCTTCAGGGCTTCCCTGAGATCCACTGTTTTGACAGACAAGGGGAGAAGATCGTCATTGAACGGACTAGTGATACCTGTGTGGTTGGGGGCTGGAGGGAAGGGGCGAGACACACATGCGCACACACATCTCAGAGCAAGGTCGATGTCATCACAATGGATTAATGTCTAAGGAGCTGCAGGGAGATTACAGTGGAGCTGGCTACACTTACCGCTCTGTCAGAGTGAGGAAGGGAGGAAGCCAGGGAGACAAAAAGAGGTTGGGAAGGGAGAATTAACTACAACCAGAGGCCATAGGTCAAAGGGAGCACACCTTACAGTCTGTGCGTGATGTGTGCACAGGCAGGACAACCTTCTGCCTTCAAACAAGCCTTTCTATGGAGATACATTAGGGCCAATATTATTTGAAACCTAAATAAAAAAAAAAATGTTGGTGTTTGGCCAAAAAAAAGTAAAATGTCCAAAACATTTTTCTATTCTCAGCTTCAAAACTCAAAATTCCATAGAAATGTATACATTTATACATACTTTTTATACATATTTTAGCCACAACAGGGCCAAAAGTTTTGAAACTAAAATTTTCAGATTTGAAAATAAAAAAACAAAAAAGTTGACAGTGAAAATTTGAGTTTTGAAACCTAAAGACCAATTACGTCATCTTACACTTTTTTTGGCCAAATACCAATATTTTTATATTTTATATTTCAAATAATACTGGCCCTAATTTAGCTCCATACGTTTCTACAACTCAAAGAGAACGGCAACAGTAAAGGAGACTGGCATGCTGGCCTCTTCTCCTTTTCCGTTTTCCCCTCAACAACGCAGTTCCTCCAGCTCTCTACCTTAACCGCGGCCCACCTCCACCTCTCACGAGAGCCATAAGGAACTTTCTCTCTTCTCCTCTCAGACAGACTTCCCCAAAAATGTAACCGATGAACATCGCTAAAGGGGAAGTGAAGCCCGCACAGGTAGGAAAGGAAAAGTCTGTTGGAAAAACCACTTCACGACGACAAGGCGCTTTGTTTGCTGCTCCGGGGGAGAGCACCGTCGAATTCAAATGATATATCTTTTCTTTCTTTCTTTATCATCTCAGATCTCGTCTGTCATCTCTGTGACGTCTCAGAACAAACACCAAAGCGTAAAGCAGAAGTACAATCTTTGAAAAGCCTTTTTGGAAAACAATGAGATGACAGCTTGCTGTCAGAAGGGGAAGTAAACCTTATCTTTTATGAGATCGCGCGTGGCCGAACAGGTGAAGGGATGGCAGAATAGGTCTCCGTAACCGCCTTGTTACCCCAGAGAGGAAGAGGACTGAATTTCCCTTTTCTTAGACGACGAAGACAATCAGCTTTGCAAACGCTTCCTGCTAAAAAGAACAATGAGCTGTTCTTATTTCTGCTTAAAGTCAACTAAAAACTTCTTTCCATTCAAATGTGTGCCGCGTGTGGACAAAATAACCACAAGCGTAGATTATTTTTCCAGTTGCTGTATTTTCCAGGTGCACTCCCATGTTTTTTGGGTGTGAATATGTGTTTTAAAAACATGCTGCTCTTCTTCCACACACACACACCCCCACACACACACACACACACACATATATAGAATTAAAGTAGCCCCCCCCCCGTTTGGTTTCTGGCAAACAGTCATAAATCTGTCATCAGATATGAAGCCACTGCTGGAGCTGACCCTGTCTGGATAAACAGCTCTGCATAACAAGGGCAGGAGAGACACGCCGTCTCAGCTCCGCTCCGGAGCGCTCGCTCGCATCTACGGGCGTGAAAACAGAAAACCAGGCAAAGTGAGTGATGGTCATGATGCTGCTTTTTGTCATTGTAACTAAACTTCAGAAATAAAAAGAATCACCAAAAAAAAAACAGAAAAATGGAGAAGAGTCCTCTGTGTTGGAATTGAGTGGTCAGTACTTTCATTTAATGGTGGCATAAGTCGCCTCCTGCTGGTAGCTGATGTGAATTACACCTTAGAGCCGTGGGATCATGTCAGGTTATGGAGATCTTTCAAACAGTCTGATAGTTTTTTCCGTGTACCTTTAACCCCTTCATGCTTGACTATTTCCAGTTATCACATATTTTTGAGTATAATTTGCAAAATTTGGCGACTTTTACACAGAAGTGACTTATGTGGGATTTTTTTAAACAAATAGGCTCATATATTTGGTATTTTCCGAATAACAACAACTAGAGGGCGCTGCAGATGTGAGTATCGGTATTTGCTACTGACGGCAACGCAGAAGAAGAAGTGACGTAAAAAAACAAACAATATTTTTCTAATTTGTTTGCAGACAATATTGTTCTTGCTTTTATTTTTTCCTTCTTCTGACTAATGCGTGACAGTCAGGTATCAAACGTTTGATGAATGTGACGCGTGAAAACCAGCGAATTTGTTCAGAAGTGTTGCACTTTTCTCCCAAAAGTGTGACCAATATTCCAGAGCAGGGGTGTGAAACTCTTATGGTTCAGGAACCGCATGCAACCCGTCTGATCTCAAGTGGGCCGGACCAGTAACATAATAGCAAAATAACCTATTTTAACTTGTTATCTGTAGCTTTGTTCAGTTTAGTTTTTTTCTCAGTTGAAAAAAAATGCTTTAACCTACTTGGAAGCCTAATCATTTATTATATTATTTATTGTGTTGGTTTCTTTTTATGCCGGTCTTGCGTTACCTTTGTTCCGCCTAGCGGTGGAATTACGCATTGTGATAATTTCTTTAAAGAACCATAACTCGCCATAAGAATGGGCTAGAAACTTGCTTTTTTCCCAAACATATTTATTTTTTTTCTTTTCATCACTGGGCTGGATTAAATCATCTGGCGGGCTGAATGTTTAAAACCCCTTCTCCAGAGGAACTTATGTTTTTAGGGTTTTTTTTGCACCTTCAGAAAATACAGCATTTAAAAAAGATTTAGAAATGTTTTTTTCTATTTGAGGCAATACTAAGTCAAGAAGAGTCCTGGATCTAAGGGTACAAGTTAGCAAGAAGGGCTGAAGACTGAATTTAAAATGAAGAATAAAAAAGATTTTTTTAAATGCTCATAAATTAATGTTTTCTTAAAGACTTAAGATCATAAACCAATTACATTTGTTTAATTCTCTCCATTTTGTGTCCTCTAAAATTAAGACAATTTATTATTTTTAGTTTAAATCTAGATATCTTAAAAATCATTTTTTTAATAATAGTGATGATTGTTGGAGATCAATTAGTCAGAATAGAAATGCTTTTATTGTGAAGAATCACTGATTTTAGATTTAGTGTTAACCTGCTTACATTTGCATTTTACATTAAAATTCAGAGTTTAAAGCTCATTACTTACACATTATTTTATTCATCAATGTCATCAAAAAAGTCAAACAGATCTGTCAAGTGTGGAGCAGAAACGTATTGGACAAAAATGTGCCACCTATTGATGTAAAAATACACGAGCGCGCTCACACGCGCCGGCCACACACAGAAGTGCTAAGTAGGGGCTTGATGCTGGAGTCTAGCAGCAGTTTGTTTTAGACAGCTTTTAAACAGCATGCCAGAGCTGCCGCAAGTCAGCTGGGAGCAAAGAAGAGTGGCACTGCTAGCATCCGGCTGCACAACACCGCCCTCTACAGCAGAGCCGCAGAACTACAGGATCAGAGAGTCAGTGGTGCTGTCAAAATATGAAGGTAAAAGAAGTTATAACTATCCAAAAACTATCAAACTTTTTAATTTTAAATGCCAATATCTGCAATGTTTCTAAAGTGTGACACTGAGACTTTTCGTTCTGCATTTACTGATAAATCAAGTAAATTTAAACTCAGCAATTAGTCAATAAGTATTAAAAGTTTGAGCTATATCTCACCTGGAGCACAGAACATGCTGGCGACCGCCTCCTTGTCACAGGACTCCTCCACATCAAACCAGCTGCAGAAGTAGGTGAGCTGAACGTGACCTGAGAAGGAAAAAACGAACAAGCGTTTGTGAACACTAAAACACACTTGTCCGGCATGACTCAGCTTTTTCAGAAATGCTTCTATTCCCCTCCGCCTCTCCACATCCCTCTGCAGACTTTTCAAGCAAACAGCCGCGGCGATTACTCCTGCTTAGCTGCTACCCGTTGACGCCATCATTAGAACTAATGGTGTCATTAGGTAGCTGTAGCCATTAGCCCGGACTAGCCAGACTGATGCACCACAATACACCGTTGATGGGCCCTTTAGAACAATAATTACCACCAGGGAGACGAAAACAGCCACTCAGCTAATTAGATGCTTGTTGATAACGAGGTGGAGAGGGATGATTGCAGGACGACAAAAGAAGTTGTTAAGAGGGAATCACTGACCTCATGGTAAAACAACACTTTTCCTTCTAGAGGAGCACCTATCTAAATCAATAGATTCGATTGATTGAAGAAGGACTTCAGTTTTTCACAAATCAAATCCCTAGCTTATCATTTTCTGACAGTTTTCAAATGCTTTCTAAGTGTGTCTGACCTTGGTGGTCAAGAAGGATGTTGTTGGGGTTCAGGTCTTTGCAGATGACGCCCTCCTGGTGCAGAGAGCTGAGCGCCATCACCATCTCCGCGGCCCAGCACCGAACAAACTCCTCCGGAATCTGAACTTGAGATGCTGCCAACGACAGCTCGTCCAGCTCTGCGAACAGCCGTGACACTTCTTTATCGTGCGATTTTTCCCCATCGAGACCTAGCAAATTTTCAAAGAGCGCACAGGCCTGAGCGCCGTCTATGATAGGGGCGGAGCCTGTGATGCTACGGTTTGCATCCACATCCATGTTTGGTGCAGTAGACGGCTCCAGTTTATGATTCTCTGCATCTGGAATGAAGGAGTCAGCAGAAAGGTCACTAACTTGACCTATAGGGTGATCGGGGGCTTGTTCCGAAGCTTCTCGGCTATAAACCAAGCCGTCGTCTAACTCCAAATGAGATGACGACAAAACACTTGGACCGCCAGCTGCAGAGTCTGCGGCGAACAGAAAAGGTTTCTGTTCATCGTTTCTGTCTTCAGGCGGACTGTTAAGCTGCAAAACATCCGGCTGGACGCTCTTTTGGGGGGAAGCCGTTACTTCAAGCCCCAAACACACTCCGGAGGTTTGTCGTTCCTCCTGTGCCGAGTCCTGACCCCCCCCCACGGCTGGAAGGTTTACGAGTAAGTCGGGTGGACGGCCCTCCTCCTCGACGGCGGCCTCTTCGAACGAGATGACCGGCACCGACTCGTTGGAGCCTTTGTCGCTGCAGTCCGGCCCCCAAAACTCAGAAGCCGGACCCCTCGCTTCCTGAGCCAGCTCTGGGAGATCCTCAGATGCAGCAAACGGGGGGGTCTGCTTATGAGGAGCGGCCGAGTCGAGGCAGGCCACCTCGCTCGCGCTGTCTTTACTGTCGATGCGGAAAAACTCCATCGGCGTGTGCTTGGACTGATCCAGTGAGAGAGGCGCGACGGGGGATCGTAAAGGACTGAAGACGGGCTTGTTTTCTTCCCCGTCAGGGGCGTGGCCACTTTTCTCAGACAACTCACTGAAGAAGCCAAGTTCCTGCGAGCTGACAGGCGAGGAGAGGCTGTCGTTGCTCATTAGGGAGTGGCTTTGCGAGGATCTGGTGGTTGCGGCCGTTGGCACCTCCAACGAGAGCATGTCCTGTTCGCTCCTGTCATCTTCCTCTTCCTCCAACGCGTCTGGTTCTACCTTGTCCTGCTCGTACTCGTTGCAAAGAGTCAAATAGCTGTTGGTGCACTCCTCCTCGGAGGTGGCTCCAGAGTCCGAGCGAGCCCACGTTGGCTCGGCGACTCCAGGAGGCAGAGGGCTTTTGAGAGGAGACGCAGAGGCTCTCTGCCCGTCCTTCTGCAGACTGTGAAGAGAGCCGGCGGCAGGGCCGGAATCACAGCTGCCCGAGTCCACTTCCAGCCGCGGTATTGTGTGCTGTGGAGAGTGTACAGCTGTTGTGTGGCTCTTCTGGATGAAAGGGATGTCAAAGCTCTCGTCTGGGCTGGACTTGTGAAGGTATTTTGTGATGTGAGACCACAGCTTTCCCCCTGGAGATGAAAGACATAAACAAACAAAAACAGTGGAGTTGGTGTTTCAAATCAAATGAATTAAAGGGAAATCAAGTTTTTTTACACATTTAAAGGGTTTTAAGGGTCTAATTTAGCCATATTAGCCTTCGTGCAGACGGACACTACACCTGCACACACACAGCTGGGAGTAACAGGAAGCCAGCATCTGCTGGTGAAATAAGAATGAATAGGGAGTTCACAGCCATGATAATGATGGCAGGAAAGCTCGATGGCTCAGAAAGTAAAATCATCCACATGCTGTCTTGTTCAAGGTCACTCAGGTCACTGACTCACTCTGTCAGATCGTCTCTCCCTTTTTCTTTAGAGAGCTGATGTTCAAGAATCCTGGAATCAGCAGCAAAACGTTGATTGAAGTGGAATTTATTCAAACATATTGAGAAAATGTATTTTATTTCTGCAGTTTGAGATGCATCAGCAGTGTTTGCATCAGAAAACAATGACATAAAAAGGTTTGAACTGCTGATAAATCTCAGTTTTAGTTCTACTTTGATTATAAAGCCATGATGGCTGACCACATCAGCGCAACTCCAACCAACCAAGAACTTCCAACACCTTTAAAGTCTAAAAAACAGAAATTACCTAAGCTTAGCTGCATTGCAGATATCTGCTTAAAAAAACAATTTCAAGTAGAAATCTCAATACGGAGTTATCGAAAACACAACTGAGCAGTAAAAACAAACCTATAAAGGTCATTAAAAAGAAAAAGAAAAGTCCATGGAGATTACACTCATCACTCAACATTACTCTCTACATCTGCCTAATCTGCTGTCCGTAAGCTGATGCCCTCTATAACAGATCAAAACCTGGACTGGATTCAACTGGACTTCCAGATGGAAACAAGTAAAACTAAAAGTAGAGTCTTCTTTAGTTAGTTTCCCTGCATGGCTTTTAATTAGATTTCTTTTTTCGGGACTGAGTTGAACTGACGGCTGAGCCTTAAGTGAAATGAATATAGTTTATTCATTCTTGTTTTGTGTGAAATTTTGAGGTGTTTTTGCCTTGATTCTGTATCTTTAAATAAATGAAAACAACTGTTTAAGCATCAAATATACTGTATTTTCAAAAATTAATGACAGGCAGGATCTGAAGAACCTCATATGTTGACATAAACAAAATCTGTTGGTTTTAGGAAAAATCCCCATTAAGAAAGACATTATGTCAAATAACTGTCATGAAGATGAAATAGGAGAAGCTAGGGGTAAGAAGATCCTGGAAGATAACCCTGGATTGACATGGGTTCATCTTTGGTCCGTGTCGAGTCCGTCTCACGACCATCAGCTAGTTTACATTTTCTCCAGAGGAGTGGTTTGTCCCACCACCCCCGTGTCAAGTAGTTTGTCCCACTCTCTTCCCTCCAAAAACATCAGTAATCCAGATACATTCCCTCTCCTTTACTCGCTTGTAAAAAGTTTGTTTTGTGTTTTTGTTTTTGCACTTCCAGAATTAAACTAAAAATAGATTTCGGTGTTATCAGGGTGCTAGCATGCATTATCGTGTGGGCACTTAACTATAAACTAAAATGCTGTATTTTGAAAGTACAAAGGAAGTTATTATTTTGAAACTCTGAACTATTTCCTGTTTCTCTGGTTTTTTGTCACAACACTGGAAATAGAACTCCTTGCGTTGTGTAGAGACTGGCGTGAGATGTAGACATGACGGAGCTGAAGTAAACATTAAGAAAGATTAATAAACGTTTAATTTTTTGTCTATTGGTTGAGTCCTCACCTTCAGCATACTGCAGCAAAAGAAAGATTGTGTCTTCAGAGACGATAAACTTTCTTAGTTTGACCATGTGGGGCACCGAGTGAGGCATGATGGTCTTTCTGGGTCGCCCACAGTCGCTGCTTTTCCTCAGGCCCTGAAAGAAGGAAAGACAGGAAGTAGAAAAGGAGGTTGTAATCAAATCAAATAAACATTTATCAATAAAAACACCAACACAGCCAGACAAGAAGAAGAAGAACCCCAAAGTCACCCGGGTCATCAAGCTACAATCAACTTCAAAAGCCGATCCGTCAGCTCCACACATTAAGTTCACATTGTGTGCATAAGTGTGCTGTCATTTGTGCCCACACGCTGCACTGGCATCTGGCACGCGTCTCACACCTGAGAGCAGAGGAGCTGACGGAGACAGGCCCATTAGAATCAATTACAGCGGTCACACGCGGCACCTCCTGGCTCTCCTCGCACACAAGGATGCACAGCAAATCGCACAAACAATCCGCTGAAACGACACTCACTTTCAGGACGAGCGTCTCTTGTGTTCTCTTGTCCATGACCAGCAGAACCTGCGATTAAAAAGGGAGATTATTATTTTAGAGTTATCAAATTTAAGTAGGTGGCCCAAACCAACCTAAATCTGTGAGGGGTTTATGATTTATTTTTGCAGAAATAAACACAAATTAAAAAAATTGGAACAAAAGATGAGAAAAAGTTGGTTATTTCTCTTCTCAAATGAGACACCCGTTTGGTTCCAACGTTCTCTAATTTCATAAGCTTTGCAGCATATGTGCTCTTTGAAAACGTGTCACGGCAGCTTCGTGCGATGCATCACAACGGCGACAAACGAACTCAGCAGTGTCTCTACGCCGTCCAAAACCTCGGCTTCCACCTTTCGCGTCTCACCTCCTCCTTCTGCATCTCATTTGTCTCCCTAATATCTTCATTTCCTCCCTCCATCAACCCTCCTTCTCTCCCTGACATCTCAATTGCTCTTCTGCTACCTTCCCGTCTCAGGGGGGTGCTTGATTACGCGCGCGTGACCCCGACATTTGTTTGTGCACGGTGCGGTGTGGCGGGGCGCGTTCCCTCCGCGCGCGCCTTACTGGGACCAAACAGGTGCGGGCTAAATGGATATGAATGAAGCTGTGAGTAAACAGAGTGGCAACGCTAGCCAGGGTGCTAATATAATTAAGAAACAAACATCAGGGAGGGGGGGAGGTGGAGGGGAGGGGCAGTGGGGGTGCAGCAGGGTGAGAAGCTCCCTCCATCTGTCCCCTCTGTCCTCATTTCTAGTCAAAGGAGGGAAAAGGGAGGTTTTTTTTTATTTTTGTCGTTTGAGTATTTTCTAAATCTCCGCTCGCACCCTTCGTTTATGGATGAACACATTACCGTAGTGTCAACATTCTCCTTAGGGTTTTTATGTGTTTGCTGGACGAGCATCATAGATTCGGCGCTGAGTGTCATTCCCTCAGCTGCTTGCCAAGTCATTTCATGGCTGAGTGGTGAAGTTGCTTCACCGGCAGCTGGCTGAGAGGAGCGGCAACCCAAACTGACCTTGTGCTAGTCATAACTGACACTAAACATACACACTCTCAACCCTTGCAATACATCTAGTAAATCCATCAGGTTTTATAGGCTCAGATAAGAGAGAGGGTCACATAAGGAAAGGGCGAAAGGAGAAATGTGAGGATGGATCCAGTCAAGGTTGGGATGAAATAAGAACCTGGGAGCTGATATTTGGGCAATTCTGACATAAAATCAACCTTTAAATAAACAAATCAATTACAAAAACAACCTAATAAGCTTTGAAACTAAATAAAAAATGAGATTTATTACCTTATCTATAACTCCTAGGACTCTGTAAGCTGTCAGCTCATCAGATGGACTCTGCTGCCCTCCTCTGCTGGTGGAAGAGCAGCACTGAACCCCAAAAGCCTTGTGGGACATTTAAGAAAAAAAAGGGTTATGTGTTTTTTGTTATAGTTTAAATAAGTACAGGGTGTCACGAGGCTTTGTGGTTCTGCTCACCACTGTTTGCGTCGACCCTTGACCCATGTCGCTTTTCAGAAACTGACTGGATATTTGTTCAGCGCGCATCAAATACTCGGCTGTCTTCTTCTTCACGGCCTCTCGGCGCGCGGAGCTCGACTCCACTGAAAAGAGGACGAAAGATAGATGATTTAGAGATTTCATTCTCAACTCCGAAAATATCATTTTAACTACAAGACAGTGAGAACATTTTGGGGCATTTTTATGCGCATGAAAATAATTTTTCCTTTTCTGATATTGGGAATTCTGGACAAACAGATCCCTTAAGACAGAAATTCTCTGTTAGTTCACATTTAGTCACTAAAAAATGTCCCTGCACTAAGTTATTGTGAAAATGTGTGATGTTTTACTTATGACCTTTTTGGCATATTTGGGAATCCAGGATCAGGGCTTTTAAAAAAAAATAATGATAAAAACAAACTTCCAGCTTTGTTCTTTTTGGAGTGCAGAATATTGACCTGCAGGTAAGACAACCCTCTGACCTTGCACTCCTTGCAGCAGCAAGTCGACTCCACTGCGATAGTATGAAAAAGCTGCGTGGTAGTCCTGATGCTTTTCCTTTTCCACGGCGAGACAGATCAGCTCGCTCGCCTTTTCTAGGTAGTCTGACTTCAGGTCTTTGGCGTTTGTCAGAGCGGTAGGGAGGAGCGGTGTTTGGCCTGACCGGCTGACCTCAGAGAGAGGGGCAGAGGAAGCAGGGATGGATGGAGCGTGGTGGCGCTCCTGTAAGGAGGGCAAGCGAGGGCTGCAACTACTGCTGAGATGACTGGCTCCCCCGTGTGGCTGATTTGGGGAAGTGCGACCTGAGGCCATGCCATCGTCCAACCCGACTAAAGAGTCTGTATCGACAGCCAGGGAGGTCAGGTCGCTGTCGCTGGACGGACCTGAAAAGACAAAAATTCAAAAGCAGTTTTGTAAAAGTTCTCATACGTGCAGGGCATGTTAGTATCAACTTGTTTACCTCCATACTCAGATGTGAGGGTTAAATCGTCCGCAGCACTGTGGTCTCTTGGAACTAAAATATAAAGATTTTCTTCACAAACAGCTCTGACATTGCTGCTCATTTCTATGTCTCATTGTGATTAGCCTTACCTTCAGAACTACAGTCAGATAAACTGTCAGCCAGAAAGTCCGAAAAAGGCTCAACAGGTCCAATAAGTTCAGAGCCGTCGTGAACTTCCCCTCCCTGTGTACAAAAACAGAATAATTAAAGACTCAAACAGCTACGACTGATTAAATCTCTGTTTGCATTTAAGCAGCACCTTGAAAAAATCTTGAATATCCTGGCTGTTGTACAGAGCAGGAATATTAGCAGAGAACTGCAGGAGATCCTCCGAACACTGTCTTCTCTCCTCTACCACGGAGTCGTCGAATCGGCCTATGTTAATGCACAAACACACAACATGTGAACTCTCCATTTGAGGAGTTGAATCAATAATTAATCTGAAAACATGAAAATTAGCTTTATTTTTCTTACCAAATACTTTGGCTTTAGCAAAAGGAGGAAAGAGCTCAGACTGGCTGCAAACTTTTTTGTGAAGCTGCCACAGATTCTGGTGAAGCTTCCGGAAGTCACTATATCGCTTCCATACAGTTATCTGCACATGAAAGATAAGATAAACAAAGTCAGAGGAGGTGCTGACTGAAGAGCGATTAAGAGAAATCAATAACTTCCTGCATTGAAACACATAAAGTCATCATCTTTGTTTGTCCACCACAACATGAGCATGAAGTAAAACCTTTCCTTGAGTTTTAAAGATGTAGTTTTAGCATATCTGACACATTTTAATCACAATGCTGTTGCAGAATGTTGAAAATAAACATTAAATGAAAGATTTAAAACTGAATTTTAAGAGAAACCAAGTAAAAATACAGCTCTCGTCTTTCAATACCCACACAATAATTGACATCATGCTGGTTGAATTAGCTCTGACTACAGGCTACACCACATTCTTGTCTTTTCCAAATGCCAGAAATAAAAACAACAATGTTACAAAACAAAGATGTGACAGTTTTCCTTGAATATTTTTAATGCTAAATCTAAAAAATTAAGCCAAATTTAAAGTGAATAAGCATTATTCTGTTAAAAACTTAAAAAAGTGAACATAAACAGATAAAGATTTGCTTTTAAAATGTCTAAGTAGAGAAAAAAATGACAGCAAACTTTTTTTTTCTTCCTTTTTTGATAAGTGAATGTAAAAAAAACTAAATAACTTTGCTGTGAATATTTTATGTAGATGTTTATAGAGCCTAAATTCCCACAAAAGTAGTTATTTAACTTCCGACATATTATTTTGCAAAAAAAAGTACTGTAAGTTAGAAGCTTCCCTTTAAAGTTTCAACAAAAACCAAACTACCGTTGCACATCTTACCTCTTGGATGTCTTCTGGGTTTTTCCTTGAGATTATCTGTGACAAATATAGAGCACAGAATTATAGAAACTCCTCACAACGATCCGTTTCTACTGCAAGCCTAGTTTTAGTGGGGCAGTCACAAGCAGGAGCAGGACGATACGGCTCTGAGTGGGACAATGGCTGCCTTACTCGAGGAGCAAAAGATGGAAATCTATGGCATTAGAAAGGGGACATCACCAACTGTCAGGGTGTGGAGGCTGACAGCCAGGGGGAGACAAAACAACTCAGCTCAACCTTGAATTACCTCTAATGGTTTTTTTTTATGTGATATAATGTACTGACAAGTCATTAGGTCAAATAATGAAATATATATATATATATAACATTTTTTTAGAATTCATTATTTACAATTAATATTTTGAAAATTAAGATGAATCAAATGAGTAAAATAGTTCTTACATTTCTTTGTTTTTTGTTGTAGTCAATTACATTGAATATTCATAAATAAAAGAATAAATTAATAAAATAGTACAAGGTGTATACTTATATTATTACCTTCCTTGAGGCCTAAGCGCTTTATTACAGTCACAGTCCCTTTCATCATTAACACACTGAAGGCCCCAACTTACAACCTCCAGGATGGTTGTAGAGTTCAGTATCTAGCCCAAGGACACTTCCAAACTCTGTAAAGCATCATCTATCTCTGCTTTACCCACAGTGGGAAAAAGGGGGTAACTGGGGTCAAATGGTAGGGTTTACCCTGCATATGTCACTAGTTTACAAAAGTGTGTTTAGCAATTATCTATAGAGAATTGTTTTAAACTCTTCTTTAAATGAGTAAACTGTAACATTTTTAGGTAAAAGTGAGATGGTCAAGTTAGTCAAGTTAAACTTATGCTATTAGCCTAGATTTGATTGCTTGTTAGTTTCAGCAGCAGGGCAGCCTCTAACATAAATCATATTTTTTTAAGTTACCAAGTTTATTTCGTGATTTTTTTCCCATTTAGACCAGTGTTGGACCATAGCTTTGTTTCCTCATTAATAAATGAATAAAAATTCAAGGACCATCTTTTACTTTTGCCACACACTCTTACAGTTTGTAATTTTTTACTTCTATTAACGTTTAAAATATAAATAACACGAACAAAATCGTTATTTTACACACTATTGACCCTTAAAAACAGAATTAGCTAGCTTTCCTTTGCATTGATCATACCGATATAATATAAATATCAGATTAAATTTTTAACATTCATATCAAACAATCATAATTTACTTTAAAGCTCGATTTCCACACCCGAGCAGCAGTGTACATTCCCAGCACTTGGTTGTTTGGGTGTAAACATCCCATCTGTCATGCTAAACCAGCTCCTGCGAGCTAACAACAATTAGCATTACGCTAGCTGTCACATCCAAACCTTCTATTTACTCACTCGTGCGGTGACTTTGTAAACCGTATAACCTTTCCTGTGCTTCTTTGGGTCCGTGACCGTATAAAACCGAGCGAGTTCTCCACTTTCCCGCTGCGATATCATTCTGAGGGTGACTACATTGCCGAAGCTAACACCCGGCTAGCCGCATTCATCCATTCTAACGACAGCCACGGGCAGAACCACCAACAAGTTAAAACTGCAGCGCCCCTTTTAGGACGATCCTGAAACTACATGCGTGAACACATTTAGTGGATTGCAAGTTCTGTCATTATAAAACTCACACACATACACACAAATTTAATAATAAGGAAGTCCTGAAACCAGAAAGATTGTATAAAAAAATAATAATACAAATTTAATTAAAAATTAAATTAATTTTCATCTTTCTTGTCACAAATATTCATTAAATATTTAAGTCTTTGTTTCCGATAAATAAATAAAAAACATGACAAATTTCAGACTCACAAGGTTAACACAGCAAGACCTATAAACTTCTCTTTCGATCATCTTTTTTTATGTTATCCAGATGAGATTTTGCTTACAAATATATTAGCATTTGCTGCTTACAAATCACTCATTTGGTGCTAATATTTCTTATCTTTTCTTTTGGAGCATTTTTATTGTGAAAATGTACAACAATATGACCTTTCTTAAAGCAAACATTTTAGGACAAAAAACTTAGCAATTCCTCTTTCAAGTTGAAATGTGCCAGTTGGATAAAAGTTAAATGTTTGAATAATCTCATTAAACAAAAAAAAAGCATTTTTACATTAGAATAAGAACGCTAAAAATCAGCTAAAAAGGAATAAACTAAACAAAACCACCCCTAAAACAGTAAATCAACAACTGTGCAGGAGTATATATGATTAATGCAGATTTATTTTTGGATAATTAGGTTTGTAACTCAACATTATTATGTGTTGTCTTAACATCCAGGCGTTAAACCTCTAACATGCTCAAAAATGTAATTTCATTATTGCTAGAAAAGACAAAATACTAAGCCCTACTCTAGCATGGTAACTCCAGTGAATTCCAGACTTTCATGTACTGTTGTTGTTGCATCAGTTGGTTGGGTGATCACTTCAGACAATCATCCAGAGTAGAGAAAGTATGACTCCTCCTATGTTTGCGATCCAGGAAGAGCAGAGGCTTTTCGCTGCATTTTCATGCTGACACTCAACAGTGGGAGACGCCATCATTTCTCTGATGAAGCCGTTTATGTAAACCGAAGGCGTCCTCTGGAAAAACAAGAAAAGTCAGAAATATCATTGAGAACCACAAACAAAAAAGACAAAATTACATGGTGAAGGAATTTATGTAAATAAAAAATAATATAAACAATAAATCAATAATATACTACATCGTACTTTTGCATCGCTGATGTACTGAACTTGTGGTAGGTTCTTTAACATTTCCTCATACACTGCGTGTTCTTCTGGGTCAGGCGATCTATTATAAATGTACACAGAAACATTATGAGGAAGTGAATCAGTCTTCGTGATATATGGATGGAGCAACTCTGGTCATTCCTGGTTTACACTCTTACTGGTTATACGTGGTGGACAAAAGGGTTGTGTTTGGCTGACTCAGGCAGGAAGTGACGCTGATGGCAGGGTAGTAGTACAGAAAAGCCAGACACATCTCATCATAGGTGGATAAACCAATCTAAAATATGAAACACAACAACCACTTTTGCTTTTATTTGCAAATGATGGACAAAAGAAAACAAGCTGAATGTTTCTAATTCTTTCACTATTTTCTGCCATTATGAAATACTGTAGGTTTACTGTGCTGAATAGTACTAGAAATGATGACCCACCTTTGTAGGGCCAGTACGGTCTTTGGTGTCATAGGTGCACTCCACAATGATTTCATCTCCCTGAGGAATCAAGCATTAGAGCCCAAACAAGCAGCATCTTAACCTTATTTCTAGTTATATGTTGTCTTTATTTAGGCTGGAACATTTCCTGCTGTAAAAACATACCTGCATGACCGTCTTGATGCTTCCCAAAGTTACAGTCTGTTGCATCTCAAAGTTGTAGTTTTCATCCAAACCCAAAAAGTCTATCTGCTTTCCATTTCTGGAAATGTAACACATTCATGTTCACGCATGAAAGATTATGCTTGAATTCACTTTAACTACTCTTTCTCTTTTTCTTACCTGAAGTGGCCAACTCGGATTTTTCTTCCAGCTAAGTGGGTGTGCAAGAGCACGGCAAACACTTGAAGGTCGGGCATGGGGCTAACAAACTGCAGGTTCAAACCAACAAACAGAGCTGTAAAATAAACTTGCATTCTCTTGAAATTATTGTACACGTACCTGGGAAAAATAGGAGGTGTTACAAAGGCCATAGCTGTGGAATTCAGCGGCATTTGGAGGGATGGTGTACGCCACTGGCAGGATTGGGAGCATCCCAGTGTTTAAAATACCCACATTGTGCTTCCGCAGCTGGTCTGTGTAGTACAGTTTCAGTCCTGAGTTGTCTATGATACCTGTTTTGATGTAGACAACAGATAGCGAATCATTTACAAACACAGATTGTGACTTTGAAGAAGCACGACAAAACGGATGCATTACCTGCTTTCTGTTGCGGGTTATTGTAATGGATCTCAAGCCGATATAAAATGTCATTGTCTGGACCTCCGATAGGAATACCAGCATTTTCAGGAAGCTCGTATACCTTAGATTCAAACGAATAGAGAAGCTTTAAGATGTGGAAAAAGTAGTTAAATGAACAAAAATCCAATTTGTTGGCCAGTAAGTCTTCCAAATTTACGGAATAATTTCTAAAGGAGTTATAGTTCAATGTTGGATTTAGTCTTAACCGTTGACCACCTGAGGCGTCACCGGTTACACTTAACACAAAATCCTTAACATACTGTAACTTTTCAACACGATCAAAGTAATTCCTGCAGGAATTACATTGATCATGTTAACAATAAAAAAAATACAGTAAACCAAAGAATGTTAACACTGGAGCTCTGGTGTTAAAAGGTTAATTTGTCCTTAAGAAGCCAAAATCCCATAGACTTCTATAGACGACTTTTGTAGCTAGAGTTATTCAAGGTATAAACTGGCCAATCAGATTCCTCGATAAAAGTAGGCTGAACATTTGAAAATTTTAATTGAAAGATTCTCCTGAATGCGCTTTCATTCTATGGGTGTCCACTTCAAACAAGCTCACTTCTGATTGGTGAGAGTGGTTGCCATAGAAACAAAGACTCGTCAGTCTCAGACCAATCACTGCTTACTGGCTCCCACATGGTGGCGTCCATATCGCGAAAAAATGAAATTGACATCGACTGGTTGGAGCCAGAATCGCCCATTTTTTTATGGGTGATGTCACACACTCTCAGTCCAGTTCTCCTATGCAGTCAGTGCTGTCTGCTGGCTTGTTTCCTGAGATCTGCCCAACGTTCTGCCTCACCCCTCCTCCAGTTCCCCATGCAGCTAACACTCCGAAGCACTTGTCGCCCTTGTCGCCCATGTAGCACTGATTTTCATATGGTTCTGTCACAGTAGGGGGGCAGTGGTACAGCAGCATGTGATGAACAACGTCAGGATTCTCGATGTCCGGCTCAATCTGATCAGAAAACAGAAAATGAGATCTCCTGTTTGAGAGAATGGGATATTTTCACATGTACAAAACTTCAAACTAGTTGCCTGGTAAATGTGATGCTTTGTACTCAAATCCGAAATCTTCATCACTTTGCAGTGATAGTACGTCTTGTTGGAAGGGACAGAGACCTGCAAGTGATGAGAGTCAGTTAGAAGACACATACTCTCCAGTCCTTGGTTCCTGCTGTGCGAAACCAACATTCTCACATTGGTCACTTTGGCGCTCAGATATTTTGCACTCGAGTTTGAAGTTCTTGGCATATAGTTGAGCAGGTTGACCTCCTTGGTGCCTCTGCGAGGCCCGTGGTATTTGATGTCGTCTGATGTTCCATAGGCGTAGATTAATTTAATGGGTTTGGCCTGGAAAACAGCTCAGTTTACAATGATAGAAACAAGAGAGAGAAAACAATTGGACTTGTGACTGGAAAACGCTTTGAGCTTTTATGAAACGCTAAACAAGTATTCGCCATTTAATATTTGACCAGACAAAAGAAAGAAATCTGAGCCGTGCACTAAAGAAGAGAAAAACAAAGGCTAACGTTTTGTGAATATGAGACAAACCTTTTAAGATAGAACTTTTTGTTCCACTCAAGAACAATCAAATTAAAGAGTGAATGGTACAGAAGGTACATTTTTAAATGCAACAACTACAGGTGCATGTCTTACAGTGATATGGTAGTCTTCCTCATCACAGCTTTGGATGGCCCTCCGGAAGGTCATGATGGTTTGGCCGTCACTTTCCACCATAGAAAGGAGAGTGTAACTCTGCTCTCTGTCCAGCGATGGCATGAATTCTCCGATGGCATGATAATCCTGATAGATTAAAGGAAAACACCTTCAGATGACGTTCATTTCCTTCATTCTAATTCATCTTCAAACTTACATTAAAGTAGTTCCCATTTGGTCCAACTCCTCCGATGACGATATCGGCTCCATACATTTCTCCGCTTCGACTTAAGCCAAAGCCGATCCAGCCTGTTGAGTTGACCGCCAGCTCAAATGTAATCTCACCTTGTGCGTTGTCAAACCCCCACTTCAAGCAGACCAAGTGGTTTGGGTCCAGGTACTCCATGAAAGGCATGCCATCATCAGCTGCTGAGGTTCCTCCAGTCCAGGCCAACAGGACGGGAGAGAGAAGACGAAGAAGTAGCAGAGTAAACATGATGTCTCCGAGAGGGGAGAACTCTTCAAACTGAGCACAATGCACCAGGAGTTACTGAGCACCCTCCAGCCTCTCTAGAGCCACACCTGCACTCACAGATGAATTCAGGTGATACACGAACAAATGCTTAGTCATTTAAGGTTTACTGGAATGGACATCCCACCAAATTTCTGTGCCACTTTTAGGCTAGTTTTACACGTTTTCTTATTTAATCAAAAAGCTGGGTTCTAAAAACTTCTTGTACTTTTCTGCTGACATATTTGAGAAAATCTCTTAGAAGAACCCTTCTAAGGTCATATCACAGTTCCAAAGACATTCAGCTGTTTTCAGTCATTTGGTCCACAAAAAAAAAAGCTGCTCAAGTATTTGACATCTGAGCAGCAGGTGAAGAGAGAGTGGACCTAAAAGTCACAATGTATCGCTTATTCACCCCTCTTTGGTTGTCACCTTCTCACATATCAAACACTTGATTTGAGCCAAAGCAATCTCACTCTCGGAGGAATGTTATCAGTGTGGCTGCTGCTTTCATATCCTATTGATTTCTGAGTTATTTCCTAATGAAGAGGAAAACAGAAACACAAATATTTACATTTTTACATTTTAAAAAAAGTCTCACATACTGGCACTGTTTGCAAATGTTCTACTTGTTTGCTTTTCTTTACTTTTTAAAGACTTGATGTCAAACAATTATATCTAAAAAAGGTTTTCTTGCTTTCAATCAGTTTTAACTGATTAATGTGTAGATAAAAGTTGTTTATTGTTTAATTAAAAGCACCACATGACTCATATATGAGCGTTTAAAAAAAATGGTGAAAAGTATAATGTAATGGCACATAAAGCACAGCAGGGAGCAGTGCTAGCATGAAAAACCGGCTCATCATTTTATTATTGTTAAAAGTAAGAAAACAGCATTTATTTATCTGAGCTGGTATTTCTAAAGCTTAAAGAAGCTTCTATTGATGATTTCTTACCCCTTTGACACCTGAATTTAAATCCAATTATGGAAAAAATGTTTGTGTATTTAATGTTTAGACAGTATATTGATAATTTTATGTTCATTGCTAATCAGCAAACAAGCAGATTCTACATTATGAACACAAGAAAACACTTGTTCCCATCTCTAGTATGAAGATATTTTTATTTATCCTGTATATTCACTCTGATGACTGACAGAACTAATAAACTACTTCCATGAACTAAAAAAGACATAAGCTTAAAACTCAGTATAATTGTCCTTTTAATCCAGAAAGTGTGCATTGTTTTAGTCTATTTGTGAAAAAGTAAAGCAGTTGCTGGTTTTGTGAGCACAGATGAATGTTGCATTTCCATATCTGAGTCTGGCTCTTTTACTGTAAAAATCTTCAGCGTTGATCCTCATTTACCACCTCTGGTCAGAGTCTCTCAGCATCTGTGTGGACTTCCTGTGCAGGAATGACTTTGGACCTGATATTTGGGGCTGCTGAAAGAAAACTACATGGCTCAGGATTTTCAAAGTTGTATCGTCTGAAAGCCAGGAAAAATGCCTTCATTTTGACGTCAAAATTGTTTCAGGGAGTGACACAATAGCTGAGTTTGAGCAGGTTGAACACACTTGATGCGTTTTCTTCCTCCCACTCTAACACACTCTTCTGCACTATGCTGCCTGCTTCCAACTGACACTAAATCTGTATTGGTTTTCATTCAGAACTGATAAATGACTCAAAGATGACATGCCGGCTTTGAACGGCGATATTTTAAAAACCATAAGGAGTTTTAAAAATAAAAATACAAGTTCAAGAGCCCAAAGTCTGCTGAACTGTTTTAAAATTGAATGGTTTCTGTAGCTGAAAGTATACTTGACTTCTATTGTTTTGTAGAGCACAAAGTTTTTTGCTGAAAAAGGAGCTTTTGAACATTCCGTAAGCCATTTTCAAAGGAGTGAAAAAAGTTGTAGTTGGTTGAATAGCTTAAAAAGTTGAAGAGTTATGAAATTGAAACTTATGAGCAGCTATCTCCAAAAAGAGCTGAATAGTTTAATAGGTGAATAAGCTGAATAGGTCTAGCGGTTGAAGAGCTACGGGGCGACAAAAAACGCTATTGTGTGAATAGAGACCGAGTATACACATTCTGGCAGGGGAACCCCCTTCCCCCCCACCCTGTAGCTCCGCCCCGTCACACACCCTTGTGTTGTGATGTAACGTCTTTGTGACATCATCAGTCTGGTGATGTCGCAGTTTTGGTGACATCACCAGACTGACATATATGATGCAGTGACATTGA
>NC_050535.1:9975449-9977976 GCF_002922805.2 Oryzias melastigma
GTTAAATAAAGAATGACTGTAGATTTGGAAAGTTGTGTTCTCCCCGCCTGCATGTTTGTACAGGTGCACAAGTGATGTCCAAGCCACTGTGTGACTGAGCACCGAAACCACTTCCAGCATCCAGCACACTGGCGGGGCTCCCGCTGAGGGCAGACGCCAAGCAGCAAACAGACCTCAGTCAGAGAGAAGAAGAAGCCACATTCACCCAGCTCAGTTTCTTCAGTAAATTCTTTCTGGATTTGTGCTGCTGGACTATTGGCATCCTCAGAAATAGACCTAACACTGATGCATGGAAGCATTTGATGACTGATGCCATTTTTGTGTCTGACTGGAGAAGAAGAAAGGGTTGCCAGGAGAACAATTAAACCTGAATTTTTATAATTAACCAATTGTCAATTCTAATGATGATCTTATGGGCTAATATGAACAAAAATCTGTCAAAATAAACTTGGAGGAAAAAAAGGAGAAATACAGGATCTCTTTAAATGTTAACATCACTGTCTCAGCACTCAGCAAACCACTAGGTGTCTCCGATTACTGCTGTCTAACACATTCAGCTCATGCATCTCCTTCTGTGTTCATGCTGCAATCCTTGATGAACTTCACTTTATTGCAAAAGTGCAAACATGTTGTTATTGCCCAGAAAGGAAATTCATAAATAATAAAAAAAAACAATGAAAATATCAAGAAATGCAATGTTTAGAGAGGTAATAGCTCAGTTGTCTGACTGTAGGACTGATGGGCTCGTGCAGGAAACCTTTGATATCCAGAGTGTGCAATGAGCCAAAAATCCAGTGTGAGACCCTTCGTACTCTCAATCTGGGTCTCCATGCGCCTTCAAAATACAGGGTTGTGTCATGAGGGGCATCTGGCCTAAAACTCTCTGCCTGTGCAAATCAGTGAAAGCTGATTCGTTGTGGTGACCCATAAAGAGAAAAGCTGAAAGGTGAACAACTAGTGTGATGGTTGCTCTAGGATGCTGTGAGAGATGGTCAGATATGCCAGACTTACTTAGTCTGGAAATCATTTACCACAGATTGGTTATCTGCTGTCCGTTGACTGAGTATGTAGGAATATGAAAGATCAATAAAGAGTTTTGGTCTGCACAGTGGCACAGTGGTTAGTACTCCCACAGCAATAGAAGGCGCTGGTTCAAATCTTTGCTGGGACCTTTCTGTGTGGAGTTTGCATGTTGTCCTTGAACATGTGGGTTTTCTCCAAGCACTTTGGTTTCCTTACAGTCCAAAAACATGCTTCATATATTATCTGATGTTGATTACCTGGATCAGGTGTGTTTAGCCAATACGGATTTTAAACACACACACATATGTATATATTAAAAAAAAAACATATATATATTCATTCATTCATTCATCTTTTTATCCGCTTCCTCCCTTTCGGGGTCGCGGGGGTGCTGGAGNTAAACACATCCATCTTCTTAACCGCGTTGTCCCTTTCGGGGTTGCAGGGGTGCCGGAGCCTATCCTGGCTGCTGAAGGGCGAAGGCGGGGTACACCCTGGACAGGTCGCCAGTCTGTCGCAGGGCCTCAATCACACACCCATTCACTCTCACAATCACACGTAGGGGCAATTTAGAGTCACCAATTAACCTATGAAGCATGTTTTTGGACGGTGGGAGGAAGCCGGAGTCCCCGGTGAAAACCCACGCATGCACGGGGAGAACATGCAAACTCCACACAGAAAGGTCCCAGCCGGGATTCGAACCGGGGCCTTCTCGCTGTGAGGCAAGAGCGCTAACCACTGTGCCACCGTGCAGCCCAGTTAAACACAACTGTCCTAAATAAAAAAAAACTTTGCAAAGGTTGTAAAGGATAATCCTCTCTGAGTCATTTACAATAACACAAGAACAAGGACCACATAAATTGTCTGAATGTTTTAAAAAACCTGAAAATATGCAAATTCTCTCAGAAGAACCATCTTTGTCACATAAAAGCAAATGTACTTGCAGTTCTGTCAAACACCAAAGCATCTTTTTTTCCCTAGGTTACCTGGCTTAATTGAGAAGGTTTGATCGGAGGTCCTTTACCCTGGGGCTTTCATGGCATAGGCCCACATGAATATTGTAAATGGTCGTCTGCACAAATGTATACATGTTGTGCAAGGCCTGGTCGTAGGAAGTCCCAAACATGTAGTGTGCTTTAAAAAGTTCATCGAAGGCTGAAAGTGAAGACTTAGCCTTGCAGGGGATAAGCTGACTGTCCACCACAATGTAGTAGTCATTTATGCTGCCACGTGATGCTCCAACAGCCAGAATGTAGGGCTGCCTCCCCTGGGCTGGGCCTGTCATCTCTTGAAGGCTGCAGCATGACTGAAAAAAAAAGTTTGAATGGATAATGAGTACCGGTAATTTCTTTGGAATGTGAACAATTTTACTGTGAGTCACTAAAAGTGAATTTGGAGCCACTTACTTTGTGAAAGTGGACAACACGCTTTACAGCTTCTCGAACAGTGATCTGTCCAGGTCGCTTCTTGCCCCCAGGTGGAGGAGGAAGGAGATAAACCAAAA
>NC_050535.1:9986670-9988513 GCF_002922805.2 Oryzias melastigma
AAAATGCATTAATAAATATGTATTAATAATGTTGAGCAATGCCATTATTGGGTTATATATGTAGTGTGTATGTAGTGGGGAGGTAAGAATCACATTCATTTTTGTAAACATTGTTTTATTACTCATTTTGAATATTTACATGTTAATGCTTGCATGTATATTTATAAATATAAAAGGTTTGTGAAATGTCTGGACCCCAGGATCACTAATATATAAAAAAATAAATGATGCTGCAATCATGTTTAGTGACGGAAATGCAGAATTTCTGGAAATATTCTCCATAATGGTAATCGTTAGTTGTAACTAATAAAAAAAAAACATTTAGCAAAATCTTCTTTCACTGTTTTTGAGTACAGTTTCATGACAATGTTGTATCTGGAATTCTTAAAAATGTGAGCAAATGTTTGAACTCTTTATGTCATCCTTTTTCTGAAAATTACAAAAATTCTGTTAGGAAATAGGAAGGACAACCCAAACAGAGCGAACCCAGGTCACAATTAAGGTGTTTATTAGGGAGGTAGAATTAATCAGTGGCCGCCAGATGCACAGGTGAGCTTAGAACTCCAGAAGCAGACGTGAGAGAAGAGCCTTTGAAGCGTCCGAGTGCAAGGTGGATGGTGTCAGGCATGATGGAAGATTCCCCCACTGTTGCTGTGTACAGAATGAGAATCCACTGGAGGGTGAAGACCAGTGTTGGGGCAGCTTTACTCTGTGTTGAGATGAGGGATCTGGAAACGTCACACCTCTTCAGGATGGAAACGGAGGAGGAAAAACCAGGGCAGAAAAACTCCAGACAGGAGACAGGCTTAAACTCGTTACCAGGCCAGAAAAGGGTCAAAAACATGAAAAGACTAAAAGTGCAAGGTTTGTTACTAGCTGGAACGTGACTGATTCAGCGAACTGGCAGTGAAGAGGTGAAAGTGAGGATCTTAAATAGTTTGAACACCAACTGGAGCACAATGAGAACTTAATTAACACAGGTGAATGAAATTAGAGTGGAGGAAGGAAGGGAGGGGTGAAGGAGCAGAGCAGAACCATGACAAATTCAAAACCTTAAAGAAATAAACTTGACAATTATGACAGACTCTGGCCCAAACGGATCTGGAGAGATTACCAACCTAAACATATTCTCCAAAGCAATATTATCATTTAAACAATATCTCAAAAAATGTAATACCATGAAAATTTTGCAAATATACTTTGATGATCATAAAAAATGCATTTTTACTTTACAAAGGTTGTATTTTGTCACATAAGCTCTTCCAAGAATATTTTTTAGTGACCGCTAAGAACAACAAAGAGCGAATCCAACCACCTGCGGTACAAGGAAGTATGAAATAGATCCAATGAAGAGGTTCCTCACTTTTGACAGTCAGCAAACACGACGCAAAAGCCGTTGTATTCACAAACAGATCATAAAGTCAATTTGTTAAAGATTTTAGACTTTCACACACAAAGTGGCAAAGTTACAGAAAGTGAACTACAATGTGCCTGTTTGTATTAAATCTTAGCTTTTTCCTACCATATTAACCTTTTTATGAACAGCTTCAAACCATTCGTTAGTAAAAATGCTACAAACAGGCGTCTCTCAGGACGAGAGTCGGGATGTCCAGAAGCAATTTTACGGCTGACGACTGATAGTATTTCCTCCTTTTAAATTAAGGGTCCAAAGGTTTTACGCTTTTTTAGAGAGGAATTGTTTTCCTGTTTGTTGGCAAAACTCGAGAGCAATAAGCTGAACTACTAATCATGAATCAATCCAAAAATAAAAACATGACCCTAAAAATGCTAAAACTGTACTAAGTATGAGTGAAAAAACAGCCGGTGCTATTTTGAAAGATTG
>NC_050535.1:9988613-9991848 GCF_002922805.2 Oryzias melastigma
TAAAAACTCAACAAAACTTAATTTAAATGATGATTAAACTATAAAACAGACGTACCAAAGAGCGCCATTCAGTAGTTAAAGTAAATATTGATTGTTTAATACTGACAACTGCCTGATCTTTATTAAGTGTGCCCTTTTATATGGTCAACAGTAGAACTCCACCCAGTTATGAAGGACAATGTCTTGTTTTTTTAAGGTCAAGGGTAAAGCTCCACCCATCTCAAAAGATCTCAATAGAAAAATATCTCAGACTGATCCGACTTGCTTTTATTTTTACCACATTGGTCAACGTGTCCTTAAATAGAAAATATGTTGTATATTCTGGTGTGCTTTAATTATTATTGTGTTTGTATTCTTTTTTTAAACCAGAGAGCCACAATGAAGGGGTCTTAGATCCACATGTGGCTCTGGAGCTGCAGGCTGCAGACCCCCGGAATAAAGTCTCATAACGTTGAGAGCATCTGAGGATAAAAGGTCTCGGACCTGATCACTGCCTCGACTGCTCTCACATATCTTTGTCAAACATGACATGATACATTAATATATTTAGTTATGACTTTGTTAAGAAAACATGATCTTGCTATCACAGTGAGAGCAGTCTGTAAGGCGCTGCATGTCAGATCTTATGTTTTATTCTGGAATTAACTAATCTTTTGACCAGACATCAGATTTTTTTTTTGTTTTGAGTTAAATTTCTCCAACCTAACATTAATAGTGCAACAAAAAAATGCATACTTGTGAGCCAGATGCCAGCTCAGACGAATAAAAACAAACATGGATCTATTAGTCTGCAAGTGGAGGTATTAGAATGGAGCAGAGAGCTAGTAGCCTGCAGGGTTACAACAAGGTCCTACAAGGTTATTCCAACCACATTTTGTCGTCTGCTCCTGATTCACCACCATTTGAATAAATAAATACTCAGAAATTTAGTTTTAACCTTCATATATGTCCTCCACGATTAGTTTAAAACACCAATTTAACGGATGTGAGTCTTTAAGCAAGATGCCACCCGAATCCTAAACAAAGCTGGTGTTAAAAACACAAACACGCTAAAATATATACCGGTAATTCATTTTTAGTTAGAAAACACAATATATGTAGGTCAAATGATTAACTTGGAAATCTAAAAGCCAAAAACACTAGTTTATAGTAACATAAATGTATGAGGGGCCGTCCAAGACATTATTTATTCTGAACCATTCANTACAAACCAAACAGCCAAGTTTAAGAACAAGCGCAGTAAGAAGGCTGAGTGCAGGTATGTAGAAAATGAAACATGAAACAAAAAATAAGTTCACAGACACAGCAACTCATTCCTGATTATCGGCTTCTTTCCTACAAAAATATTGCACAGAAAAATCTGGATTTAAAAGATTGACAAGAGCAGCCAGTGAGATAATATGTACATGAGCAACAATAATCCACAAGAGGAGAAAATTCCCTCCAATAATGTGGAATTTCTGGTCTGTTTAAGAGCAACATGTGTTAGCAGCTACATCTGGAAAAAAGTCAAAAATCAGGGCTAATAGAACCATGTTAGGACTGTAAGGCCACAACCATGCTGATGAAAAAAGGAAAAATAGACATACAGAAGAAAGAGGACAAGTGGTATTCACTGACACAAGACTGAGACCTTGGATTAAATACTTCATGTACTACACAAGATCTCCATTATGAGGGGCCGTCCAAGACATTATTTATTCTGAACCATGCACATTCATACATTCTTGCTCTCACATTCACATATACTGTCTTTCGCATGCATATATTCTCTTACACATACATATATTCTCACTTACGCATCCATACATTCTCACTTGCGCATCCATATATTCTCACTTACGCATCCATATATTCTCACTTACGCATCCATATATTCTCACTTGCGCATCCATATATTCTCACTTACGCATCCATACATTCTCACTTACGCATCCATACATTCTCACTTACACATACATATATTCTCACTTACGCATCCATACATTCTCACTTACGCATCCNTGTGAGGAAAAGTATATATGTGCATGTGAGGAAAAGTATATATGTACGTGTGAGCAAAAGTATATATGAGCATGTGAGGAAAAGTATATATGTGCATGTGAGGAAATGTATATATGTACGTGTGAGCAAAAGTATATATGAGCATGTGAGGAAAAGTATATATGTGCGTGTGAGGAAAAGTATATATGTGCATGTGAGAGGAGTATGCATGAAACGGAAGGCACTTTACATGAAACGGAAGGCAGATGATTCCTCGTGCTCTGATTGGACGAGAGGCCACCATCTCCCATTTTGAACAGACGCTAACATGAACCAGCAAGAAGCAGCCACGGGGGTCCTGCAGCAGGCCATCGGAACCTTAAGAGATATTTTATCCTCACCTGAAGTGGTCACAAATCTGTCTGCATCTCTAGAGACACAAAGGAATGTCTCAAATATCAATAATGGTAATAAAAGCGCCACCGAAACAGAAATGAGGGAGGTTTTCAGACCAACTCCACCAACCTCCCGCGCTTTTACTCCGTGTNCAAAGGAATGTCTCAAATATCAATAATGGTAATAAAAGCGCCACCAACACAGAAATGAGGGACCTTTTCAGACCAACTCCACCAACCTCCCGCGCTTTTACTCCGTGTACAACCACAGGAGGGACGCGGCAGTCTCTGCGCTTTGAGACACAGAGACACTTCGGGAACTGGGGACCCAGACCGAGAAAGAGGTAAGCGTCAGGCTGAACGAAACTTTTTGTATAACGAGCACGCTTTAGTCTGTGTGCTTGGTCCCGTCTAAAGGGAACAAATGTTAGCTAGACATTACTTGAACAATAAAGCAAACTCAAACTAGCAGGGCGCGTCATGTTCTAATTGGGATAACGCGCTAACCAACAACGGTAGCGATGTTGGCTAGCTGTGTGCTTTGTTTAAACAACGCTCGAATTTAGCTTTTGTTTATAGATTGCGATCTGAGCGGATGGTTAATTCCATGAGCCCCCTATAATAACAGGGGCTAACAGAACCTCTGCGTAAATCACTGGATCTGAACAACTTTAACTGTTGAGAAAACTCTCCTCATAACATGTCAAGAACGATGTTTAGTGCCGGTGTAGGTAGCATATGTGCTCGGCCTGTCAGATTCTTGGCTCAGGGGCTAGCGACTAGCGATTACGTTACACAAACGAGTTGGCAAGTTTGTAGTTTTTTCTGTACTGAAACTGAGGTTTACAATAAAGTTT
>NC_050535.1:9997287-10001317 GCF_002922805.2 Oryzias melastigma
TTTGTTGGAAAAAATCTAATAATAACTTTTTAAAATTCAATCTGTAGGCCTACATAGTATAATTAAAAAGAAAAAATCTTCAAGGAAGTACGCCTAACCCTTACCCTAACTAAAAGCAGTGTGGAGATATACACTAATGCAGTCCTTACAATCCTAACACCACTTGTACCATCATATCGAGTATAAGTTAAATCATTTGTGCTGCCTTGGGGAGCCCTCCTCTGTCAATGGCTCTTCTCCCTTTAGCGTCCAGAGACCGAAACCTGCAGACAGACTTTCTATTTTCTATGGTTAGGATTTTTCCTCATTAAAACTTAATTACAATTACAGTTGTTGTGCTGTATAGAATGGATGATTGATATTTATTTAAAAGCAAGAAAGTCTGAAAGACTAAAAAAGATAAAAAAAAAAGATAAAAGTCAAATTCTGTATGATTTTTAAACCTTTTTAAGTCTTTATTTTTGCTGAATTCAATATTCATACATAGGCTTAATGGTTTCATAACATAAAAGTATATATATTTTATCACATGTGACTTTTATCACATATTTCTGAACTGATATCTTCAAATTGTTTATCCTGGGACTCTGACCAGCAGACCCAACTTGCACAGTTAAACTGATGGGTACATGCAACTTGTAGAAAGCTGTGTTTATTTCCCGTCATGATGAAATTTACACACCAGTGGAGCATAACGCACTTAGATTAAAAGCCCTGTCACACCTTCACCAGAGCTGACACCAGGTACCTCTGACATGTTTTCCCGTAATTTACCCGGCTCCACACTTGAGGACACACTTCTCCAATTTACATTGGCACCTTTACATTTCCAGAGACATCTTAAAGTGCTATGTTGTTTGGTAATTTAAAGTAACTTCTGGAGAGAAGAAAATGACCTGAAGCCTCTCGAACGTGTTTTCCAAGACTTTCAGAAAATGACGGCAAACAAGTCAAATTCCATCAGCGTCCTCACATGTAAGCACAATGAAGCATCACATCAAAAGGGCGAGAGTTGATGAAGTCTGAATCTGGGTTGCTTGAATAATTAAAAAAGTGCTCTTTGCTGATAAAGCAGACTTAATTCAGAAGAAGTTTCTCCTCACTGACATGGATGTATTTTCCAGAAGGGACAAATGATTTTTTAATGAATGTTTTCTTTATGCACAGGAGCCTATATCTTTGTTTTTTAGAGCATTTACCAGATTTAGGGCAGTCCATGTCTAAGATTTTGCCACTTAGGCAGTCAGTGAACTGATTTACTTGGGCTTTGATGTTAAAATCGGCATATTTTAATTTAGTGATCGGGATACTGTGTGTTTGAAGTGACTGACCTCAAACTTTGGGAGTCAGATTTATTTGATTCCCTTTACTCAGTCAGCCCCTCGTCCTCCCCCACACCTCTCCTTCATCTCTCAGTAGCTTTTCTTATCATATAACAGCCAAACATTTTGCCAGTTTATTTGGGCCTAATGCACATCAAAGGAAAGAATTGCAGAGTAACAGGATGCGGTGAAAGGTACTTAGAGCATGTCAGGAGGACACTTCAAGGATGTCTGACATGCAGCAATTATATTGTGAAGCTTGTCTGAACAAGAGCATGAATTCTCATCACTTTTTGCCTCAGAAGATGAAATAAAGGATGGCATGAACCTGAAAAAATGCAATTGTAAGTTCACAAAATATGCCGGAGCTGCAAAATACTTTTGTGGAGGGCAGAACAACAGCAAGCGTTTTAGTTTAAAAGAAAAGGCTTTGTGGGGACGTCAGACGGGAAGGAAACTCGTGTTGTTTGGATGTGAAGCTGCTCCTCCTTAAACTGAGGGTGGTTATCGTAATGCAAAACATGGGGTCACATGGTTTCTGAGGCATTTACTACAAGCTTGAGAAGCGGGGATTTGCTGGATAATCAGCTTATCCTGTAAAAGTTGGAAGTAGAAAACAGTTCATTTCAGGACTGAAAGAAATAGCAAGAATTTCTTCTCTTTTTTTTACATCTTGACTTTCAATCCCTATAATTATGCTTAAACCACAAATTTGTGCATTTAATGCTTTCTAAATTTTTGTAACCACACCCAGTGTCAAATCTTTGCAAGACTTAAAGTCTCACTCCGATCATATTTTGATCTATTTTTCAAACGTTCCAAGTGGTCTTTTAATTATGATTATTCTTTTTTTTTTAGCTAAAAAACACTAGGTTTGGGCAGCGGGACAGGAGTTCATCAGAAACACACAGGCTGTAGTTGTGGAAGTAAGCCTCTGCTAATATCCCATCATTCCCTTGTTTACACTCTCTCCGGCTAGCTTACAGTCCCTAACAACCCCAGCTGCACAGTTTTAGTCAGATGTCAATTCAGATGAAAACAATGAAGATGTTAATGGATCTATTTATCTGCAAGTGGATGCATCAGAATGGAGCGGAGCAAAGAGACTTTGGCCCGCCCATTTCACTTGTTGAGTCACAAAAAAACAGCATTTTTTTCATCTGCTCTTGATTTATCACGATTTGAAAAACAAAATACTCTAAAAAATGCAGTTTTAATCATAAATTATTTTGTATATGTCATCCGTCATGAGAAAATTCTACAAGAACATGTTAAAAACACCATTTTCATTTCACATTTACATGTGTAGATGGCAATAATTGACTAAAATTAGTGCCAATCAAAAAAGTATGTTTTTCCACTTCAATTTTGATTTAAAAATGATCACCTGTTAATGCAACAGGTTGGAGCCAGCTTCTCACACAACCCTGCCTCAATTTCTCATCTTTTTCTTCAGATGCTACAAGTTTTTTTTTCTTTTTTTATGATAAAAGTGGAATTTTTAAAAAAATATTTCCCAGCTAACAAAAACGTACTTTGAGCTAGAAGTTGAAAAACACTAAATCTAAAACATGCAAACTGTTCCTCACCTGAGACCACTGCATCTCCATTGAGAAACATGCTGAGCCCCACCAGCATGAGGATGCCGAGGACCAGGATGTAGGGCCTCCTCCTGCCCCAGGAAGAGCGACAGTAGTCGCTTGCTGAGCCGATGATGGGCTGAAGCAGAAAGCCCAGTATGGGGCTGATCAGCCACACCAGGCTGTACAGACTGCGGGGGAGACCCACGCTGAGGAGCACCGGCGTGACGAATGCCGCTTCCACCGCGTAGCAGAACTCCCGACCAAACATAACCAAACTGTGGAGGATCAGGCGACCCCGAGACCGTCGAGGGGGCTCCACAGCCCCAAACACAGAGGTCTCCACACTGTCCATGTAGTCCTCTTTAGAGTCTGGTCTGTACTGGTCCAAAGACGTGCTGATGTGTTTCCCGGGTTCTGACAGCAGACAAGGCTGGGGCCTGGCAGACTGGTCCTCTGACAGCAGGGTCATGCTGGAAAGAGGGTTGAAGAAAGAAAGAAAAGAGAGGAAGAATCACAAAGGAAGAGTATTTTCTTTGAGGGAACCAGGTGATGGATGAAAGGCCAAATTCCTGCTGCTGCTCGGCTCCGTTAATCCTCTTTCTTATTGCATAGCTGAGCAAAGAGTCCAGAAACCAGGCATTACTTCACAGAAGAAAGTCTGTGGACAGAACACCACAGAGTCGGACTCGGTAAAGAGGGAGGGGAGAAAGCAGTGGGTGTTTTTGAGAAATAACATCGCCACTTCCCCCCTTCGTTATCCTCCAAAGTAGTAAAAGGCCCCCGAGCAAGTCATGGGAGCATGATCCCGGAATTCTGCATGTGAGTGAATGTCTGACTCTGTAAAACAAGTTGTGAATCAAGAACATCCAAAATGTCAAAATGCAGAAGGGTTTTGTTGTTCTCAGAAAAAAAAGGGTATGTTATTTGGGGATTTTAAAAGAACACACATCCTACAGCACCCTCTGGTAAATTATGTGGACCACCATGATAGAAAGTACTAAGTGCTGTGTAATACACAAATAAAAACATGTTTGTGACTTATCTTACATATCACAATTTAACCTTGGTCAGTGGAAAAAAAATGTTTTTTCTTTCAAATTAAGATGTTTTTTAAACCTTATTATG
>NC_050535.1:10001615-10004057 GCF_002922805.2 Oryzias melastigma
TAAACCTTATTATGAAATCCGCAAAAAATTGCAATGTCATTTTTTTAACAAGAAATACACTCACTGGCCTCTTAATTAGGCACAACTGTCCAACTGTGCATTAAAACAAAATCCTAGGCCAATCAAATGGCAGCATCTCAATGCTTTTAGGCATATCAGGATATTTTCTTGGTACACTTTGGTCTCCTTAGGAACATTTGAGCATGGTTACAACACCACAACAATGTTAATTTAAGATACAAATATTCTGACATGGGAAAAATTCAGGAAAAATGCACTATATTTACTCACCGTCTCACATTTTTTAACATGGTGTAACTGTATTATAAAGAATTAATTAACACATTTTTCTTTCATATAAATAATGCTGTCATTGTGCGATTCATTATTCATGACCTGTAATTAATTAATCTAATTAAGCGATTCTAATCACAAATATTTTTTATTTAATAAGTGCTGTAAAGTGCTTTTTTTATTGTCATTTAGATTAATGACATTGTGCCACAGATCAAATTACAACAAAAAATTTACCTTTATGAAGTCAACCTTTACTTTAACACCAACAAGGGTTTTTTATTTTTATTTCTAGCAATTAAGGAAAAGCAAAACTTTAAAAGTATTTACTACAAACTTCCCATTAACACCATAAGTCATGTTGACGAACTTTATTCCACAGTCCCATACAATCAGCCCTCCATGAATCCCATTAATTTATTATAACGAAGACTCGTCTGGCTTTATAACTGTACGTAATAGATAATAGCTGTGGCTTTGTGGGCTTTTTTGAGTTAGCTCTATAAAGAACTACAAAGGAGCAACATGAGAGCTGTTCAGCTGAGTTCAAATAAAACATTCATGCAAGTAAACTGTTGGACACTCCTTTTTTATTTATTTGAGAACATAGTTAAAAATTAGATTCAGACAACAAAAAAAGCACTAAATTTGTCTGTATTTAATTATTCACAATTAACACGACAAGTTGACACCCCTACTTCCAGCAAGTAATCATTTAAAGAAATTAATAACACCAGATGAGTTATTTTCACCATAAAGTTTGTAAAATTAACTAAACTTTTCCCACCAAAAGCATTTTTGAGATTTCATGGAAGTAGCCATTTTGAAATGAGCAGGAAATGCTCTTCTACTGCCTCTAGTGGAATAATGGTGAACTACAGGGCAGAAAACATGGCCCAAGTTCTTTCTATATAATGGGTTTTTAAGAAAAGTATGTTTCAGATATGATACAGTTAATTTATTGGTGGCAGCCAATAAATAAGTAATATGTTTTTGTTTTAGTCTCTTAAGCCTGGTGAAGAAATAGAGTAAGTTGAAGAATTATCCAAAAAGATTGGAAATAAATAAGCAAGATTCAACCTTTTAATCAAGGCAACCAATAAACAAAAAGTGATGTTTGATCACAAAACAACTAGTGCTTTCCTTTGAATATAACTACATTTTTGAGAATCAGAAAAGTTAGTATGCTGCTTTATGTAACATTTGATGAATTCTCTAACAGCATGGCATGATGAGTAATTTTTAGAATATTTCAGGATCAAACTGAGGGTCTTTCTCTGTGTTCTCACAAGTATGTCCATATGCTGCTCCCTTCTGATAATAACATGGCTCTAGAGAAGACTTGTATTTTTAATGGAGCAGGACACTCAGACTCACATGCTGATAACATGAGCGGCATCACCAATTATTTGAAAGAAAAGGAGATACTTTAGAGCATGTTAAATACTGTAATTTGATGATTTCTGAGGAAAATTAGATTTGAGAAAACTTATTTTAATCTTTTATGTTATATCAATCTGGTTTCTTAAATTAGACAAGGAAAAAAGCAAGTAAAACAAAGGCTCAGAACACAGAAGTTCAGATAATGGATCAGTATGTGAGAAAAAAAATAAAAACTGGAAGGTTTGATGGGAAATTCATCAGATAAAGACAGCATTTCCAGAGTCTGATCATTTATTCAGACTTAAAGCTGCATACATTTTCTGTCAGCATCATAAACAGTGAAAGGACATGAAATGTCAGACAGTATCTCCTGATAAAAGTGCATCTAAATTAATTTTCTCGGACCATGGCATCGATGTGAATTATGTAAATCCAGAAATGAAACTGTCCGACAGCTCCGGCAGACTTGACAGGGGAAGAAGACAGAGAAAAAGCAGAGACTGTTGGAAAAACATGTCGGCGGCAGAACATGACGGGTTCATTGAGTGGGTTACTGTGGCAACCATTCAGAAAATCTCAGCTTCTAGAACAGAAAACTCTCGGTTTTCTTCTATTTCAAGGATAAGAAACTGAGTTTGCACTAAACCCATGATATAAAAAATAACTTGATTGTGTTTCCATTAGAGGTTCAGTGTTTGAGTTTTAAAAACTGTTTTTGCTGAAAATAATACAATTAGAAGAAAATAGTTATAGATCATTAAAGTT
>NC_050535.1:10004761-10007654 GCF_002922805.2 Oryzias melastigma
TCTCGGTTTTCCTCCATTTCAAGGATAAGAAACTGAGTTTGCAGTAAACTCATGATATAAAAAATAACTTGATTGTGTTTGCATTAGAGGTTCAGTGTTTGAGTTTTAAAAACTGTTTTTGCTGAAAAGAATACAATTAGAAGAAAATAGTTATAGATCATTAAAGTTTGAGCTAAAAAAAACAACAAAAAAAAGATTCTTTTTTCTTTGCTAAACTCGTGGAAACATTTTGGCCCTCTAAGAAAAATCAACAGGGAATTTTGTTTACCTCACCTTTATAAGGCAGTGTTCAGAACGCATTTTTAATGAAATCCCCAAAGAAAACCTTAAACTTTTGGGTTGAGGGGAGCTTAAAAAACAAAAACATTTTGGATTTAGACGTAGTTCAACAAGTAGCCTTAAGGGGTGGCTGCGCAAGCAAAATAATTTAAATTGACTTCTATCTAAAGAGTTTCAGTTTTGCAATAAAAAGAAACTGACTTGTGGCTTGTTTCAAATTGATTTATTTTAACCTCTAAGGCAACATTTAAAAACAACAAAAAAAAAAAAAAATACATGACAGCTCTACTAGAGGAGAATTTGAATAAATGTTGCCAGTGTAATATTTGACTTCAGTGATGGAGCCAGAACATTTAATATGGTGGTGGGAGGGTGGTAGATGATATTAAAAATAAAAGGATGAAAAATACACATTTTAAACTACTTTATATATACATATAAATGCATACATACATATATACATACATATGTATGTATGATTAATCACAATTAATCGCAATGTTTTTCTGGATGAATTTTCTATGACAAAATGCAGCTTTTGAACATGAACAGGCCAAAGAGAACAATTTTTTTCATTTTTTTTGTCTGAAATTTTTTAATTTAACAAATGTTAACTCAGACGTGTAATTAGTGAGCACAAAACCCATTAACAGTAAAATAAGCTGAACTCTAAAGACTTTTATGTCTGAAGTTACTCCATGAAAGCAAATTTTCTGACACACAGCCATAAGAAATAAACATTTAAATGAACATATACCATAGTCCCGGTGAATACTCAATTCTGATTGGCTGCTGGGTGTGGAAGCACAATATATGTCTATGAAAGTGCAGCTGTACAACTTTTTATTAAGGTAACAAGATCTTATTAATTTAACCAATGCTATTTTTAATTAATTACTTAACTGGTGCAACAATATTTTTGGTTATATTTGAGCAAATATGTGATTGGTACAGACAGGTAAACTTTTTCCAAAGAATAAAAAGTAAATGAGCCATTAAAAAGAAATGTGGTTTGGAGTTTTGTAACAATAGGTTGAGTTTTGAACCTTGTTTGACATTAGACAGAATTTTATCTCTGCAGTTAAAAAAATAAATAAATAAATAAAACCAAAAGGAGGATTTTTCAGCACTTTCTTATCAATAATGTGTTGTTTTTCATCATACACAAGTCGAGTTATGAAAGGGTTTGTCTATGCAGTTTTTGTGGGAATTTGTTTTTTAAACAAGCCAAGTTGAAAACAATTGAAGGTGTCAATTTACATCCCCCAAAAACATAACTTCCTATTAAATTATAAATTATGTGGCTTTATAAAAAATATTTTCCATAGAAGTTGATTTTTTCTGCAATGAGTGTCACAGCAGAATGCGAAGAGGTTGTTGCTTACTGGAGCACTTTGCAGAATTGGCTTTAATGTGTTGTTTTTCCTGATTTCATGGACAAGCTGCAAGGAGCAAAAAATTGACCCTGCTCTCAGCCGGACAGCTTGAACTGTGTGACACGAACTCCTAATTTAATTTCACTGATTCCGCACACACTGGTCAGAGCTGCTGCAAAATGCTCCGTTTGCATGAAAACTGCAGCTCAAAGTGTTTCACGGTTCTGCAGCATGAACTCAGAATGCGAACCAAGCTGTTTACATGTATAAAATGTACATTAAGAAAATGTCTATCAATTATTTATCCTCCAATATATTATTGAAACTGTAAGTTTGTGATCAAATTTTAGTAATGGGCATTAAACATACAGTAAGAATTCCTGCAGGGCTGAAAACCACAGCAAGCATGTAAAATTGAGCAGCATTCCGAGCTGGACTGTTTTATTCTTTTTATGTTTAGTTTTTGCATGATGTGAGTCATGCTGTGTTGGAGTTACATCAACCATGACACAAGTGATTTCTCTTTCCTCAGCTATGTACTGTGAAATCTTAATATGATAGGAAAAACAACTTCTAAAAAGGAGAGAAATCAGGAAGAAGAGTAAAGATTGTGTTTGGGATGAACCATAAATGAAGAAACAGGCAACTCCAAATATCAATGGCCACATTATTGCATGTTTTTTCCAACATACCCAGCTCTGGCAGGATTTAATTGACTGGACACACCTGAACCAGGTAATCAGTCCTTGAGGCCTGGAGTTGCTCACCCCTTTATGCTGATGGTGATTAGAGGCCAGACCCTTCCAAAGCATCACTCCAGGTTGATAATGGGGTGGAGGAGAAACAACACAACATTTAGATTGTGGAGAGATAACCATTCAAATATTTAAAGGTAAAAACAATTGTGGTGATTGGCTGAGAAGAAGCTATTTTTTAAATAAAAGGAAAAACATGCAATACAGCATTGAGTTGCAAACTTAAACATGAACCAAAAAAATGAAAACGGTACAGAAAAAAAAAAAAAAAGTATATTTTCTGGCCCTTTTAACAAATAAATCAATCAGTAAAAAAGAAAAACACTAAACATTTTGCCGATTTATGATGCAATAGGAGAAGATTTGGAAAAAAAAAAACTGTACAATTCCAAACATCAACCATGTGCGAAATGAACAGCATACCTCAGGGATAAGTAGTTTTTATTGATACTAGATAGATTTGTAGTCATTGATAACATTCAC
>NC_050535.1:10008002-10018185 GCF_002922805.2 Oryzias melastigma
ATGAACCCCCGTATAATTATTTTGTCACACGCGGCCCCGTGCACTCTCTTCAAGCGTTCAAAGATAGCGCGGTCGCTCAAATCTTGGGTAGCCAACCGATAAGTAGGTCATAGGTCGAGTGACGTCAGTACAGGAACATACAGCTAGATCCGCTAGTGTTGTGATGACTTTCTGGGCATGGAATTACTTAACATAACAGAATTTGGACTGCAGTGGATTTGGGGATTCAAACGGGATAATGGTGAATAGGTGTGTGGTATTTGGGTGCAGTAATGTGCCGAAGAAGGGGGTCTCCCTTCATGAATTTCCCGTTTTAATAAAGGAGAGGGGCGCTCTCTACTTTGAGCCCTACCCGGCCCTCCGGAGGAGGAACGCTGGGGGTGTACGGGCACCTTACGGGCGTGCGCCGGACAGCTGAAGGGGGTTTGCAGTTCCGAGGCTCCGGGCCGGGCATGGGGGGCGCCGGCAGCCGAGCCCGCACAAAGGACTTTTACTCCCTCCTCGGCGGGCGGCGGACCCGGGCGGGGGGGGCCCTCCGTCCGCCTCGGCCCTGGAGGAGGACGACAAAGGACGCTCCGCGGCAGCGGCGGCGCCTTTCCTTTTCCGGTAATGATCCTTCCGCAGGTTCAACTACGGAAACCTTGTTACGACTTTTACTTCCTCTAGATAGTCAAGTTTTATCTTCTTCTCTGCGCTCCGCCAGTGCCGTGGCCAACCCCGGCGGGGTCAATCCGAGGACCTCACTAAACAATCCAATCGGTAGTAGCGACGGGCGTTGTGTAAAATACAAACCATGACAAATCCTGAGCTTTCACCATTGTCATCCGAAGCCCCTGTATCCTCAGATGAGGAAACCTACGGTTCAAACTGGTAGGGCTGTACACCCTCTGAACCCTGTGTCGTTAAAATTCCCGTGTTTGATGAAGGGTCATCACCTTCATCCAGAGAAATATCCGCTAAATCATGGTCTACGTCGCTTCTGAAACCGTCCGCCATTGTTGTTTACACTCTGGGATCCCTGAAGTGACGTCACGCGCAGCCCCCGCCCATCACCACCTATCGCCCAAATTTAAAGCTGTGCACGACCATAAAATGATCAATAAAATCGCGCTGGATCATTTTAAGTGATTATTTTTATCGGATTCGTTTTCCAAGTTCCATTAACTTTCTAAATTAAATTTTTTTATAGCCACTGCACGAGGCCTTTAAAGGGTCACTAAACACTAAATCAACTTTTTTGGCTGTTTACCTGTGTACATGGGGCTTTAAAAGTACTCTCTGTTGGTCGTTGCCAACTTCTTGCCATTTTAAAATACATTTTTTGAATTCCTGAAATTATGGTCAAAAACCACATATGTGTGCTGTCCACTAGTGGTTGAAGAGAGGTAGTATAGTTCAAGTCCCATGTGTTTTCAGAAGTTTATCATGCTCTGCAGCTCCAATATAAAAGCCCTGGCCATTTTTGAACGGTGGCAATCACTTCGCTACACCAAGAACGACGGACTCACCTTTCGCACCTAGAGCAGCTTGCTGGCCAGCAGACAGATAGGGAGCCAGCCTGTTCAGGCCCCTTGAACCTTATGGTTTTTTCGAGACAATTACAATAACAAAGCAGTGAATAAATTGTGTGGCCTGGGCTGGAGCTTACCTGACAATTCTTCATCTTCATCAGGGTTCTCCTCAGCAGGCTGAATTAGGGACTCCAGAAGTGGTGTCCTTGTGAGGTTTTTTGATTCTTTGATGATTTTCAGCTTCAACAAAGTTCCCCATTTCTCCATGAGCTTTGAAGCGGTTTCCTCACCAGACATCATTTGGAAATCCTTTAGCACCTTAAAATAAACACACACAAAAAAAACATAAATAATTAATCTTTACTCCAGCAGAACTTCAACTAAACGTTTAGCAAAGAAGCTGTTAAAGATAAACCTAAGGATATTCATTGTCAAGTCTGCTATTATTTTTTAAAAGCAGTTAGGAATAACTTAATCACCCTTTCATAACCAACCATTCTATAAGATCACGACACTCAAAGCTGACTCACCAGAGATCTGCCCTTCTTCAGTGAAGTGCCTCAAAAAGGATAAGGCTTCTCTGCACAGATCCCCATCCAACTGATGCTCTGCAGTCACGGGTCTCTCCAACTGTGGTCCTCTATTGCGGGACGAATCCCCACCATAGCTGCTGCTGCTACTCCTGCTGCCATTACTGAGTTCACGCTGCATGTTTTTTAGTTTCCTCGTGATGTAGCCTTCATAACTTTTAGCATCAAAAAAGTGCTCCTACAGGGAAACTGTAGCTCAAAAATTATCCCTCTAAACTTTGTAGTCAACGGAAATAAATACTCACATATCCTTTTTCAGAGTATGGATCTTTCAGACAAGGAAACAAAGTGACAATCCCTAAAGCATAGTGTGTCCTTATATCCATGGGGTGGGGGGGTGTCCTTAGAAGGAAAGGTGTGAAAATTAATAATCTTTGAGAACATTTTTACATGTCACTGTAACAATAATTTTTACTTCAGTCTATAATTGTCAAAAAGAAACTTACCCATACTGTTCGATCATAGCTGCCACAACTATGTTGACCAATTTCCGGCGTGATGCACCTTTAACTTCCCTTGTTTGTCTGTATTCCTTCAGTATTCTTTCACCTCCTGGCTTGGCTTCCAGGAGTTTTTCAACAAGCTTTAAAGAGGAGAAAAAAAAACAAAAACAAAAAAAACACACACAAACACACACACACATAAATCAAGTTTTTTATTTTTGTTATTTTTTATGTTGTTCATCAAGGATAGTCTTCACATAATGTCATTTTTTTAAGAAAAATACATCAGCACACTTCACACTTGTGTAAAACAGAGAACTAAATTAACTGAATTAATCATCTGAAAGACTCATCTCTAGTCATCCCTAAATGCAGAAACGTTCATTGTAAATTGAAAAACAACTTGACCAACAGAGCAGGACTCCATCCATCCATCCATCCATCTTCCGCTTCATCCGGGACCGGGTCGCAGGGGCAGCAGTTTAAGCAAAGATGCCCAGACTTCCCTCTCCCCGGCCACTTCCTCCAGCTCCTCTGGGGGGACTCCGAGGCGTTCCCAGGCCAGCCAAGAAACATAGTCTCTCCAGCGTGTCCTGGGTCTTCCCCGGGGCCTCCGCCCAGTGGGACATGCCCGGAACACCTCTCCAGGGAGGCGTCCAGGAGGCATCCGGATCAGATGCCCGAACCACCTCAACTGGCTCCTCTCGATGCGGAGGAGAAGCGGCTCTACTCCGAGCTCTCTCCGGGTGACCGAGCTCCTCACCCTATTTCTAAGGGAGCGTCCAGCCACTGTCCGGAGAAAACTCATTTCAGCCGCTTGTAGTCGGGATCTCGTTCTTTCGGTCATGACCCAGAGCTCATGACCATAGGTGAGTACTGGAACGAAGATCGACTGGTAAATCGAGATCTTTGCTTTCTGGCTCAGCTCTCTTTTCACCACCACGGACCAGTACAGCGACCGCAAAATAGTGGACGCCGCTCCAATCCGCCCGTCTATCTCACGCTCCGATCTTCCCTCACTCGTGAACAAGACCCCAAGATATTTAAACTCCTCCACCTAAGGCAGGAGCACTCCACCCACCGAGAGAGGGCAAACTACCTTTCTCCGGTCGAGAACCATGGCCTCAGACTTAGCGGTGCTGACCCTCATCCCAGCCGCTTCACACTCGGCTGCAAACCGCTGCAATGCTTGCTGGAGGTCCTGGCCTGATGGAGCCAACAGAACTAATAAACTACTTCCATGAACTAAAAAAGACATAAGCATAAAACTCAGTATAATTGCCCTTTTAATGCAGAAAGTGTGCATTGTTTTAGTCTATTTGTGAAAAAGTAAAGCAGTTGCTGGTTTTGTGAGCACAGATGAATGTTGCATTTCCATATTTGAGTCTGGCTCTTTTACTGTAAAAATCTTCTGCATTGATCCTCATTTACCACCTCTGGACAGAGTCTCTCAGCATCTGTGTGGACTTCCTGTGCAGGAATGACTTTGGACCTCAGTAGTTCTTCCTTCCGTTAGGACGTTCATGGTGCTTCTTGTCAGTCTTCATCCCTGCTGCTCCAATCATCTGTCCACTCACTGCTGCGGATTTCCTCAGCTAGTTTTTTAAAAATCAAAGACATTTAGAAAAAATCAATTTTGATCTATTCAATGTGTGTTAAGGTTTTATGTTTTTTTAAGCTGTTTGTTATTAACACCACTATCAATGCGGGAGTGCTGCACTGTTTTGTTACACACAAATTTTGTCCCAAAAAGCGTTAAAAGAAGCTGGATGGTTACGACAATTTTTTTTTTTTTTTTTTGTAATCACATTTTATTGACATTTTTGAAAAATTGTACAAAACATGAGACACAAGAGTAACAAAAAAAGAACAAAAAAAAAAGACGAGTACATTAATAAAAAATAAACAAAAACAAAAAAAAACACACTCAGGTTGGTCCAGGCTGGAACAATCAAAATTAAAATATATATAAATATATACATTTTGTAAGCAAGCAAATGTGATACAAGCATCTACCTATGCAGTTCTGCTACATACAATCATATTGACAAAAAAAGAGAAGAGGAAAAAAAAAAATTGATCAATAGGGAAATAGAAAAGGAAAACCTTGTATATAGTTCAGGCAGTCATATTATAAATCCGCCATTCCAGAGAGCCTGAACCCCTTTGAATTATGGCGGCCAGATCACTGGGTAGATATTCTAATAAAGGTCGCCACAGCTCCACAAAGATGTCTTCATTGCCCTTTAACCTTGCACTCAGCCTTTCCATTGGGAGAAGCTTAAAAATTTCTTTATACCACTGAGTTACAGTTGGAGGTTTGGGTTTGATCCAGTTAAACAAAATGCACTTTCGTGCTAACAATAACAGTTTGCATAACAATTTGTTCCTGTCAGGTATTTTGTGTATAGGTGGTAACCCCAGTAAAAAGTGCCCCGGATCTTTAGTTATTTTATGTTTCAGAATGGATTGAATTTCTCTAATGATGCACTGCCAGAATTTCGATATTTTAGGACAGGTCCAAAAACAATGAAAGTATGTCCCCGGTGAGAAGTTGCACTTCAGACACAACGGTGATCTGTGTGGGTCTAGTTTATTTAAAAAGTGTGGGGTCATGTGTTGTCTACGTAAAATCTTGTACTGTAACTCTTTGTATCTGTTGCTGATGAATAGGGAATGAGTGGATTGTATACATTCTCTCCAGCTAGTCATCATAATTTATTTGTAGTTCATCTTCCCAGCGCTGGATAAGTTTCCTAATATCGTGTTTGTTATAGTCTTTAAATTTGGTATGGCATTGTTTAATGAAAATTTTTTTTGTCTTAATACACATCAAAATGTTTTCAGCTGGCCCCAGTTGTAGAGTCTCCTGTGACCCCTTCAGGTTTGAGTTAACAAAATGTCAAGCCTGTAAGTAAACAAAAAAATCCTTGTGGGGAAGCCCATACTTCTGTTGCATTTGTGTAAATGACATCAACACGTCACTTTCAAACAAGTCCCCAGCCACTCTTATCCCTGCACTGTACCATCTACGGAAAGTTACATTTTCAATCCCTGGAATAAAATTTCTGTTATTCATGAGAGGGGTTAAATAAGAAAAGTTATGGTTGTTATTCATATACTTATTCATATCACGCCAAATCTTCAGTGGGTTTTCAATCAACAAATTATCTTTCAGGTTTTTCTTTTTGTTAACAAGTTCACCTAACAGTGTAAATGGTGAACATCCCCAAGACTCAAGTGGGTTCCCTTGATCATTTAGGTAAGAGGAAATCCAATCATGTATAACTCTACTGTTACAGGCCCAATTATAATGTACAATATCTGGAAAAGCAAGTCCCCCATCATCTTTTGGTAACTTAAGAGTTTTCATACTCAGCCTTGGCTTTTTTCCCTTTCAAATAAATTTTGAAAGATCCCGTTCTACCTGCCTCGTCATTTCCTTAGTAATGTATACAGGTAGCATCTGTACGGGATATAGAAATCTGGGTAGAATATTCATTTTAATAAGATTAACTCTACCCATCCAAGACACAGGGAGCTGCATCCACCTAATGATGTCTGTTTTAATTTTAAAGACCAAAGACTTTAAAGACCAAATCCATGTTGATCTTCAGAATATTTTTAACGCTTGGCATGACATGAATTCCTAAATATGTGAATCCCGAGACAGATAAAGTAAATGGGAAATTTAGGGACCCAGCAGGTTTTTCATAGCCTCCCACTGGCATAGCTAGTGTCTTATCCAAATTAACCTTATAACCAGATAAGGAACTAAATACATTTATAATTGAAATTACAGCTGATATAGACGACATATACGACAAATTTTAATCTGGGGCTTTTGTGAGTTTACTGTCATGTTTGTTTTTTTTAACCACATATTCTACGTAAAACGAGAGGGAACACGGATTTTGTCTAATTGTCTAATCTAGCTAAAATAAGGCTAAAATATTAGCTTAACTCCAAAATAGCCAAGAAAACTAAAAACTAACCTAAAAACAGCCAAAACAGCTAGCATGTAGCTGAAATGGGTGTGTAAGCGCCATTTATGCAACATATTTTTGTTCATTGCCAGCATGTTACGTCCCTCCTTGGGAAGGAGGAAGAAATGTGCACATGTCCACATGAGTTTGAGTCGGACCTTTTCTCTGCTGTCTGAACCTTTGGCGATAGGCTTCAGGCACGAGCTCATATGCTTGTAAAACTGCCGTTTTAAGCTTATCATAATTTAGCGAATCCTCAAGAGGGAGCGCCGCTATGACCTCTTGGGCTTTTCCACTCATTTTACAGTGGAGTAGCAAAGGCCAAACCTCACGGGGCCATTTCAGAGTACCTGCAATGCGCTCGAATAATGCGAAGTACGAATCCACTTCTGATTCCCGAAAAGCGGGCACAAGACAAATCAATTTACTGATATCTAGTGAACCGGCGGGTAGCCTAGAGGGAAAAGGGGTGGTGCCGTCATCGGGGGGTGCAGGGATGCGAGCTTTTGCATCCAGCTCCAGCTGTCGGATCCTGACAGCTGTGTCGGCTTTAATCTCAAGCCGCCTGATCTCGAGCTGCATTTGGCGGGCTTGCGCCTTTTCCTGCGCTTCCATCTGCAGACGGGCGAGCCGGACCTTCATTCGGGCCTCGTCCTGTGACCCACCGCTGACGGAAGAGAGCGGGTCATACCGAGGGAGGCTGAAGGGAGGTTTTCCCTGGTCAGGCCTCTCGGCGTTCTCTCTGGCAGGTGCTCCAAGCACGGGAGGCATCTCCGCGTGCACACGGTCACCCACACACGGGGTGCCGCCGTCACGCTCGCGGCCACCTCTCCCCGAGGCGCCGTCCGCGGACAACACTGGTACATCAGTGACTGGCAAACAAACCACACCCAAATCCAACAGGCTACTCACCAGAAGAATCTTAAGATCATGTTTAACGATGGGTTTTGAAACACTGATGTTAAAGTGGTTCGCAATCTGCACAAAATCGCATTTGCGACACATTTCTAATTGATGCAATGTCAGATGAGCAATAAAATGCTCCAAACTAAAGCCGGATGCCATGGTTTTCCGCTTTACAAATTAGCGTCCTCTGCGCACAGACACAGCAGGAAGGACACGTCAGCACAAAGCTGCTAGGACGTCACTCAGGGTACAGCTAGTCTCAGGTGTCTCTTAAACCCTTTAAATATCCCAGACAAGCCCCCACTTATGTTACGTCCCTCCTTGGGAAGGAGGAAGAAATGTGGAACATAAAGAAATAAGTAAATAACCGGGCAGGGATAAGAATGAGACACAGTGTTTAATAGAGTGACAGGTGGCAGGAGTCACAACATAAGATAAATCAAACCACAAAAAGCCAAATGATTGAATACTAAAAGCCACTTAGGTTCTTAGGCTTTACAGCAACACCAAACAGTCAAACATAAGTATCACTCCAAATGAAGAAAACTCTACAAGTAGCTATATTTATTTGAGTTCAAGGTTTACGAATGGAAAAGAAGAGAGCTCCATGAAGAAATGAAGAAAACTCTACAAGTAGCTAAACTCCAAAATAGCCTAAAAAACAGAAAAATACCCTAAAAAAGCCAAAACAGCTAGCATGTAGCTAAAATGTTAGCTAAGCTGTAAAATAGCCTAAAAACTAAAATAAAGCCTAATTTAGCCAAAACAGTTGGCTAAAACATTAACTAAAGTCCAAAAAGGCAAGAAATCCTTAGCCAAACAGCCAAAAAAGATAGCATAATGCAGATATAACAGCTAAATGCCAAAACAGCTAAAATGTTTGTAAAATATGACCTAAATCCCAAATGACCTTAAAAAACCTAAGAACATGTGAAATTCATGCACATCCAAAGTGTCAAAGGAGCTCTGAAAGCTGCAGAGTCTGTATGTTTTATCCATTTGAATGGAAACTGCCTATTGGCAGCCAGAAAGGGGCCAAAAGCTTCAAAACCCTTTCTAAAACTCTCTTCCAATGTATTTTAATGGGCTGGCTGGGGCCAACTGCCGAGAATTCCGTCACTGGAAGCTGCTCCCTCCTTTTTCTCTGCCCTCTAGCGAGCTGAAATATTAGCTGCACTTCAAAATAGCCTAAAAAAACTTTTTTTTTTGGTAAATGCCAAAATAGTTTAAGAAGCTAGAATTATGCCATTATAATAGCTAAAAGGCCATCATGCTCAAAAAACCCAGAAAGTGCAAAAACAACCAGAAGAGCTCAGATATTAGTAGCTAAAATTTTGGATAAATCAAAATTAGTCTAAAATAACCCTTACATTTACAGCACTTATTGATAAAAAACCTTCAACACACTTGAAACAACTGTGGACTGCTTTAGTATGACTGGAGATCTTTGTGTGTGTATGGCTTAGATGGGAGTGTTCCAACATCGTCATGGCAACGAGCACACACAGGGACACGCAGGTCTGCGTCCTTCTGTCTCATTGAAAATAAATGGCCGGCACTTGGCCCAAACAAAGGCTCATATCTTTTGAACCGTTTTCCTCAGGGTAAAAGTAAAAACACCGTCAGAATCTAGAGTTGCAGGACTAAATCTAGTGTGATTTTCATGTTTTTGTGCCCACATACACAGAAGTACTCGCAAGTAAAAAACGAAGCACCTCAATAAATCTTCTCCACCAAAAATGCATTAGACTGAATGGGGGATTTTGTCAGGTTTTGTTGATATTTGGGGCTGCTGAAAGAAAACTACATGGCTCAGGATTTTCAAAGTTGTATCGTCTGAAAGCCAGGAAAAATGCTTACATTTTGACGTCAAAATTGTTTCAGGGAGTGACACAATAGCTGAGTTTGAGCAGGTTGAACACACTTGATGCGTTTTCTTCCTCCCACTCTAACACACTCTTCTGCACTATGCTGCCTGCATCCAACTGACACTAAATCTGTATTGGTTTTCATTCAGAACTGATAAATGACTCAAAGATGACATGCCGGCTTTGAACGGCGATATTTTAAAAACCATAAGGAGTTTTAAAAATAAAAATACAAGTTCAAGAGCCCAAAGTCTGCTGAACTGTTTAAAAGTTGAATGGTTTCTGTAGCTGAAAGTATGCTTGACTTCTATTGTTTTGTAGAGCACAACGTTTTTTGCTGAAAAAGGAGCTTTTGAACATTCCGTAAGCCATTTTCAAAGGAGTGAAAAAAGTTGTAGTTGGTTGAATAGCTTAAAAAGTTGAAGAGTTATGAAATTGAAACTTATGAGCAGCTATCTCCAAACAGAGCTGAATAGTTTAACAGGTGAATGAGCTGAATAGGTCTAGCGGTTGAAGAGCTACGGGGCGACAAAAAACGCTATTGTGTGAATAATCAACGATTTCTGAGACCGAGTATACACATTCTGGCAGGGGAACCCCCTTCCCCCCCACCCTGTAGCTCCGCCCCTGTCACACACCCTTGTGTTGTGATGTAACGTCTTTGTGACATCATCAGTCTAGTGATGTCGCAGTTTGGTGACATCACCAGACTGACATATATGATGCAGTGACATTGATGACATCATGAATCATCACACTGATCACCAGTGTGATGATGTCACACACATTGTTACATCATAATGTCATCCTATGACTCACGATGACAGATTATATGATCAATTTGACAATAAAAAACATCATCACGTGATTTTTAAATTT
>NC_050535.1:10021323-10076095 GCF_002922805.2 Oryzias melastigma
GCAAGGACATTTGAAAGGTTCTTGATTTTTTATTAATTTATTTATTTTCCGTTTCTCCAATGTGGATTATCCCTGAATGTGGGTCGGCACCACTCTCTCTCATAGTTCAATATGTGGAAGCACTTTGAATTTGATGACACATTTCCTCCAATAACCCCAATATTGTTTAGCAGGGGCTGACGCTGTAAACAGTTCTGACATACTTCTGGTGGCTCACCTGACACATATCTGTGAGCCATGTCTCAAGTCTCGCAGGTTGCGAACCACAAGATTCGAGACGTGGCCCGCCAAACTTGAGGTGAGCCACTGGAGGTAGGTGGGAGCTGTTAACAACACCTTCTGTCTCTCAAAATGTTTTCTTGTGTTTATGGTTAATGTTAAACTGCAACTAAAGTCTTCAGTGAACTTCCAATTCAATCACATCCCCTAGATTGGTGTCCCCAAGGTCTCACTCTACGGACAGGGGCCGACTGGTGGTCAGGACTCTTTCCGGTTGGGTCCAGCCCACATAAATGAGGTGCAATCACTTTCCCTGGGGGGCCCACCACCTGCAGGAGAGCTCAGAGGGGCCGGTGGAACTCTGAATTTCCCTTTTCTGGGGGAGAAGGAGCCTGAACATGTGCTGGAAGCCAGCCAGTAAGGCCAAGTGGGCCAAGTGGTTTAAAAGTGGGCAGAAAATGCGAGTCTTGATTAGGTTTGTCCGCAGTTTCTGTGGTGGCCCCACCTGTGTGTGCCTACATTGACTTAAGTGGGGATACAGTGGGTTAGCTTGCCATGCTACCCAGCTGCCCGGTGGACAGCATACCGTGCTAGCAAGCTTCCCTGTAGTGAGCTAGTGAGTTTGTCTGTCTCATGCTAGTGAGCTCTTTTGTTTCAAGCTAGCAAGCTCCACCGTAGCATTTTAGCGAGCTCCACCATAGCATGCTAGCAAGCTCCACCATAGCATGCTAGCAGGAGGGGGCACCACAGAAACTGTGGACAAACCCATTTGGGGTCCACATTTTCTGCCCAGTTTTAAACCATATAGGGCAGACTTGGCTTTGCTGGCTGGGAAGTTGAGAGGTATTGGTGAGATATAGTCAGGCTCACAACTACGTACAGAGTGGAGATCTGAAACCCAATCCCTTGAGAAGAGTTGGACTGTCCACCATCTGGAGTTACTCATGGTGAGAGGCGGTGATCTGATGTGGGCTAGATTGTATACAGAGATAGAACAGCTATGAGTTCACCCATAGAAGCTCTGCCAACTGGTCTGAAGTCCACACCCCTTCCACTGAAAGCGGCTCGAGAGAATTTGTCCATTAAACGTTTGAGGTGCGGCCAAGCAGGAACCGCATGCTTACTGAGGCAGCTGGTTGGTTAATAAAGGGATTTTTGTACCACCATGTTGCGAACAAAGTTCACAGGTTTGAGATTAAAATGTCTTAAAAAACAAACAAAAAGTAAAGTTTTATGAATAAAACGTCATAGTTTGCAAGTAAAACAAATAAATATTTGCATAAAACGTCATAATTTGCTAGTGAAAATATGAAATATTGTTTTGCTTTCACAAAAATATTTTTGCATTTCGATCACGTTTTTATCTACTCTCACTTTCTCACCATCTTTGATTTTGCACTCATAAGTTGTGCTCATGAACACATTTCATTTTTTCTTTTTGAAAAAGTTTCCAAAGGGACTGACATCCCCCCAAATTGTTAAGAAATATTAAATAAATATGTATATAAATAAATAAAGAACTTGAAAGCTCTGACAATATCTGGCAACCCTGCCTACGGAGCAGCTTATTCACCATTTGACTGACAACAGATAAAGTGTTGTTTAAAATTTCAATTCAGCATTTTACCGACAAACTATAGGCATAAATAAAGAAAAAAAAACACCAAAATTGTTGTGATTGACTTATTTTTACTTATGAATGAAGTCTGTGTGCTGCTCCTTCTGAAGAAACAGATGAATAACCTGTTTGTAGAAGTCTTTCTTTTCTTTCTTCAGTGTTCAAAGCCTCTCTGTCTCAGTGGAGATCACTATCAGTGACGAGTCAAAACAAATTCTTGAGTTTAGGGGGTTTAAAAATAAAACCCTATATTTAGAAATTTATGCTAAACAACATTAAAGAGTACTGGACGGCTGCACTAGTATTGGTACAACTGAATCTTCTATTTTTAGCCGCTGTGTCACATACACTCTCCGGGCTCACCAGCGCCCTCTGCTTGTCGCATGCATATTGTGGTGAGGCAGGCGGACTGTCTGCCGCACCTAGTGTGTTTTTGGAAGCGTATTTTTAGCAAATAAAAAGACTAAATTAGTCCCAAACTGAAACCAATGTAATCAGAAAGATAGCAAGAGATAAACAAATCAGGTCAATTTAATATAAAGCACATTTCATGATGATAGAAAGACCAAAACTACACAGGCATGCATGCGTCAGCTGCAGCCACAGTCAGTGTGTGCGGCGCTGGGTGAGGGAGTTCCGCCCCCAACCTCACCCTCAGTCCAGCGTATTTGGACAGGAAACTTGTAAATTTGCTGCTCTTTTTTTTTTTTAGCCAAGAAACGAAAGAAAAAATGGTAATCATAGAAAATAACATGTCTAAAAAAATAACCTTTGATTTTTTATTTTAAAATTAAAAATGTGCTCTTGTGTCAGTAAGCGGCCGTGTGCTTTGGACACTTGGGTAAAGAGAGAGACAGAGCTGTCCACTGATCACTACCTGGTGTTGAGTCGGATTCCCTGGCGGGGGAGGAGGTCGGGAAGACACGGTAGACCTAAACGTACCGTAAGGGTCTGCTGGGAACGTCTGGCTGAGCCCTCCAACAGGGAGGTCTTTAACTCCCACATCCGGGAAAACTTCAAGCAGGTACCGAGGGAGGTTGGTGACATTGAGTCCGAGTGGACCATGCTCTCCAACTCTATTGTCTCTGCTGCTTTCCAGAGCTGCGGTCGCAAGGTCTCTGGTGCCTGTCATGGTGGCAACCGCTAACCTAGTGGTGGACACCGGAGGTAAGGGATGCCGTCAAGCTGAAGAAGGAGTCCCATCAGGCCTGTTTGGCTTGTGAGACTCCAGAGGCAGCTGACGGGTACCGGCAGTCTAAGCGAGCTGCGGCTCGGGATGTTTTGGAGGCAAAAACTCAGTCCAGGGAGGAGTTTGGTGAGGCCATGGAGAAGGACTATCGGTTGGTCTCACCAAATTCCTCCCCGGAGATTCTGGCAAACCATCCGGCGCCTCAGGAGGAGAAAGCAGTTTTCTGCAGGCACCGTTTTCAGTGCTAACCTCAACTGGGGACATTATCAGGCGGTGGAAGGAATACTTTGAGGATCTCCACAACCCTGCTGACACACCTTCCGTTAAGGAAGCAGAGGCTGAGGACACTGGGGTGGAAGTTTCCATCACCCAAACTGAGGTCACTGAGGTAGTCAAAGAGCTCCTCGGTGGCAAGGCTCCGGGGATGGATGAGGTTCGCCCTGAGTACCGCAAGTCTCTGGATGTTGTGGGAGTGTCTTGGCTGATACGTCTCTGCAGCATTGCGTGGCAGACAGGAACTGTACCACTGGACTGGCAGACTGGGGTGGTGGTTCCCCTTTTCAAGAAGGGGGACCGGAGGGTGTGTTCCAACTACCGGGGAATCACACTCCTCAGCCTTCCTGGGAAAGTCTATGCCAGGGTACTGGAGAGGAGCGTCCGTCCGATAGTTGAACCTCAGATTCAAGAACAGCAGTGTGGTCGTAGAACAGTAGACCACCTCTACACCCTCTTCAGGGTGCTGGAGGGATTGTGGGAGTTCGCTCATCTAGTCTTTATGTGTTTTGTGGATTTGGAGAAGGCGTTTGACCGCGTTCCCAGTGCTGTCCTGTGGAGGGTGCTCTGGGAGTATGGGGTCCGGGGAGCCTTACTGAGGGCCGTCCGGTCTCTGTACGACCAGAGCAGGAGCTTGGTTCGCATGTCCGGCAGTAGGTCAGACCTGTTCTTGGTGCATGTTGGACTGCAGCAGGGCTGCCCTTTATCACCGGTTCTGTTAGTCTTTATGGACAGTATTTCTAGGCACAGCCAGAGACCGGAGGTGATCTGGTTTGGGGACCACAGGATTTCCTCTCTGCTTTTTGCAGATGATGTTGTTCTGTTGGCTCCATCGAGCCAGGACCTCCAGCAAGCGTTGGAGCGGTTTGCTGCTGAGTGTGAAGCGGCTGGGATGAGGGGTCAGCACTGCTAAATCTGAGGCCATGGTTCTCGACAGGAGAAAGGTAGTTTGACCTCTCTCAGTGGGTGGAGTGCTCCTGCCTCAGGTGGAGGAGTTTAAATATCTTGGGGTCTTGTTCACGAGTGAGGGAAGATCAGAGCGTGAGATAGACAGGCGGATTGGAGCGGCGTCTGCCATTTTGCGGTCACTGTACCGGTCTGTTGTGGTGAAAAGAGAGCTGAGCCAGAAAGCAAAGCTCCCGATTTACCGGTCGATCTTCGTTCCAGTACTCACCTATGGTCATGAGCTCTGGGTCATGACCGAAAGAACGAGATCCCGACGGATGGATGGATGAATAATTTTAAAAAGTATATTCATCTTATTGAATTTATGCATTCAGTCTCAATAGAGGTGAGGATGCCAGCTAGATGGGCTGAAGTTGGCAAAATATAATCTGGTTTTGGAGCACAGACAGGTTCCTCATGATAACAAGAGAGAGCGTCTACTTTACCATTCTTGGTTCCTTGTATGTAAGACAGTGTAAAGTTAAATCTGGTTTAAAACAAGGCCCATCTAGCTTGTCTGGACTTCAGATGCTTAGCTGTCTTAAGATATTCCAGATTCCTATTATCGGTCAAAACCAGAAATGGATTGTGAGTACCTTCGAGCCAAAGCCTCCACTCCTTGAGAGACATTGACATTAAGCAGGTCCTGATCACCAATGTTATAGTTGCACTTGGCATGCGTCAAACACAAGGAAAAGAAGTCGCAGAGATGTACTCAGTTGTCTAAGGGAAAAAGGCTGACAGCCCATACCCCAGAATCAGATGGATCAACCTCAGCCATGAATTGTACCAAGGATCAGGTGTGAGAGTAACAGTTTTTTCAGTCTGTTAAATGTCTCCTCAGTAACAAGTGCCCATGAAAACTGAGTCTTGGTGGATGCGAGTGCATTAAATTAAATGCCATTGATCTGTAGTTGTTATGTACGATGTATCTATATGTAAAAATAAATTTATTGTATGATGCTTTCTGTCTTCAGTGCTCCAAATAAAAATCCTATCAGCTTATTTAATTGTTGCAATTCTGAGCTAATAATCAGAAAAAGTGAACAATTTTTTTTTTTTACATATTTTCTTTATTGAGCTTCGCCTAGGGCTCCTGATTACCTTCGACCAGCATTGGAGAAGGTAAATACTCTTGGGCTTCCAACTGCATCAATGAAAGGATGGGGTGTTATTTCACAATATTGGAAAGAAAACCTCCAGATTGTAACACTTATGTCTTTTGGTGTCTGCATGATGTTTTGCAAAATGAGTTGTCCCCACCTGATTCCATTTGTCTTGCAGTTCTGCACCACCTGCAGCACTGCTGAGAAAATGCTATAAATCATTCATAGAGGCTGCAGACACAGTAACATAAAACCCTGCATCAGCATGAGGGGGGGGGAGATTACAGAGGAGAACTAAAACTCTCTGTTTCTTCCTTTTCTTATACTTTTACTTTTTTTTAAGTAGGGAGCTGTGATGATGCAGAAATGCCATTTAGCTGTTTGGTTGCTGTTCATCACGTTCTCACTGCAAATTCATTGCATTCCTTGAGCCATTTAAATAAAGACAAAAATATAGTAGAGTCACAAACCAGAGTTTTTCTTCTTGTTTCTTTTACTTAAAAAATCAAATCCTTTCAATATTCTTAATTATTGTTTGGTCTTTGAAGGACAAGAATTGTCCTCTTTAAAAACATGTAAGGTTTTGTGCTTAAAGCTACAGCATTAATTTACCGAAAATGGATAAAACACAAAAAATATGCCAAGATTAAATATTAACAGAAACATTGAGTGTCCTTTTTTGATTATTTTAGAACCTGCACAAACATTTGCTTCAAACTTTAAATGATGGAAATGCTGCCACCAAGTGGGAATTCATTACTGTGAAGTTTTGTTTGTAAGTATTTAATTTGTTTATAGTTTGAAAATCAACATTTTTTTAAATATTTCAAAATAAATGAATTATAGTCGATATTGGTTCATTTTGAATGATCCAATTCACTGACCTAAAATCGAACCAGATCATCTTTAGCCAAAACTTCAATCAGTGTGACCCAGAGATAAATATCTGGTACTGAACAGTGCAGGTAGAATTTTCCAGATTCCTTGTATTTCTCAGTAAAATAATCCAACCATTTCTCAATCCAAATTGTATTTTCCAATGTAAATTGATTTAGCTAATTTTGGGTCATTTCGATTAGCAAATTGATTCATTGTTACTTATCCCCTATTTCTAACATCCCACTCTCTCTTTCACTTTTCCATCAGGTCTAATAAAGAAAAAAAAGGACATTTATACATATATCATATAAATAAAGATTAGCCTCAGATACAAAAAGGGGTTCATACAAATATACACCTTGTACCTCAGAAGAGTCATAACCCCTTATTGTAACAACAAAATAAGAGGCCTTGTGCTCTTATCTGTTTGCTCAGCCCCTTGACAGGACAAGTGTAAAAAATAAAGTAAAGAAGAACAAGAAGTGTAACTTCCTCTCTAATCTATTCCAAGTGTCTTCCCCAGAGGAGCAGATCCACTTATTAAACTCCCACACAGCATCCCAGACTCATAACCTCAGCCCAGAATCATTACTTCAGGAATGAAGGTTGATGTGTAAGAAATTAACTGGGACCTTTTCCCTGGCAGAGGCTGCTCCGCCTGGAGGGAATTGTTAGGTTTTATAGTTTGCACTTTCAAAAACATATATTTTAGAACACTGGCACAAAAAGGAGGGGTGTGCTGCCTAGTATTCACATTTTTATGTCTAAACAAATAAAAAAAGGAGAAAAAATGTGATAAGTTTGACTTTATCTATATGTCCTGATAGAAAATGATACCAAAGTGGGATCAATGCTTCCCCCAGAAGGCTGCAGATTTCAGGCTCTGGAGTTGAACTGCCAATACTGAATTGTGGTGGAGGCCTTTAAAATGTAAATGCATTTTCAGTGCCAGCAATAGAGTACTTTTTGTGTCTTGGGACCTTTCCAGCAGCATTGTTTGTCAGTGAAATCCCTGCAGTAGGTTGAACTTCCATGCTGTAGCTGTTAGAAAAAAACTAATACTCTTCTTTTTTTGTCATGTACGCATCTCTCAAACCTGAAAAGGACTATTTAAAGACTTACTCCAAAGAAAATCTTTATTTGATGTTTTTAACACATTCTTGTGACATTTTTCTGATGGAGGACATATAAATTGAGCTTAAAAATTACATTTCTGAGTATTGATTTTTTTCTAATTGTTGCAACTCAGGAGAAGACAAAAAATGTGATTAGAAAAAGCTTGTAATTGTGAGGAAGAACTTACAACGGAAAGCCACAAGCTGCTTACTCTGCTACATTCTGATGAATCCACTTGCAGATTATATCCATATACGTATTGGCTTTTCTTGCCTGAGCTGGTCAATGTCTCAAAACTGTATGGCTCGATTGCTCCAAAATTGCTAGGTTGAGGAAGGTTGCTATGTTAGGTTGAGGGTGTGAGGGGCTGTAAGCTAGCAGGAGAGAGTGTAAAAAAATGGATGATGGGAAGTAGTGACAGACTTACTCTGCACCAATGGTCCCAAAAACAACTTTTCTATGAATTACCCTGTAGGAATTACAAGTCCACTACTCGGATTGGGACTTTAAATATTAACGTATTCATGTGAATTTGTATTCATTAATAATAATGAATACAAATAATTAATCAACAAGAAGGACAATAACTTGCTTTCAAATTAGGATAGTCCCATTGACTGTATGGAACTGTGACTGTGATCTTTCCCATAGAAATAAGCTTACTTCTGGCTCTAAATTAAATCAATTTAGTCACCTTTTTTCGTGATAGGGAGTGTGCCATATTAGAGCCATTGACATGATTATCAATGGACATCACAACCCCTCCCGTGTTCAAAATAGGAAGTGCCTGCGGGTTGCAAAAAGTCCCATAGACTTCCACTGAGAAATGGAAACAATTATTTCTCAGCCATTTTATTTGTCAGCATAACCATTCTTACTCTGATGCATTCTTCTTAACACCCTCTTTCTAATACTATTTTTTAAATATATTTTTTCTTTATTGCCAGTTATTCAAGTTATAAACTGATCAATCAGATCAGACTTCCCTCTCCCAGTTTGACAAATTCTCCCGATCCATTTTCAGTGGGAGGGGTGTGACCTTTGAACAAGCCGGAACAAGCTCACTTGCGATTAGCGACAGTAGTTCCTCTAAAAACGTGACTCAGATGGACTTAGACTAATGACTGTCGAAGGGTGGGAATCGGTTACAATATGGCGATAGGCATTTCACGAAGTGACGGCAAAGGCTCTGACCTGATTTCGCGAGAGCTGGAGGTAATGCATTTCCAAAGGGAGACCTCAACAATTGTTATGTCCAGTTCTTATCAACGGTCTATGGTTAGAGCCAGACAACATTGGTAAGCACTGATTGGTTTGAGACCGTTCGAGTTTCTATGGCAACTCACCTATAAGAAGTAAACTTGTTAAAAGTCGACTGAAAGGAAGCTCTGGAGAATCTGTCAAGTATACTTTCCTCACTTTGACATTGCAGCCAGCAGGCACCATGTACTTTCATCTGATTGGTCAGTTTATACCTTGAATAACTTGCAATAAAGGACTCTTATGCTATCCATTTGAACTCAAATTGTAGTTGTGGGAAGAACCTCTTAACAAAGGTAGAAAATGTAGCAAAGTGGACTATAACTCGAGAAAAACGGGCTTGAATCAAATTTGACCGGTTGTTAATAGGAGCCATGAGTGAATAATCTGGCTTTATTGGAATTATCTAGAATAACACAACACAGATGTCAAGCAGACCAAAATTCCAATATTTGTCTTTATTTGGAACAATCCAAGAAAACAGTCCAATAAAACAGGCAATATGAAGAATAGTCCAGAAAGATTGACTTGTTTTATATATACAGGATGCAAAAGAGACATTAATATATAATAGTAGCAATTAAGGTCACTGTAATCGAGCGTAACTCTTGCAGAGTTCATGATCCCTGATATCTCCCCATCCGCCATTTTTCACGTGAGGTGCCACGCCTCCAGCACCATTAGCGGGCAGCCTCTTTGTAATCAGAAGGTTTTTGGGGAACAGCTGGTTCCCACTGCTCTGCAAGATGTTCTCAATTTTTGTTTTCTGGGTGACAGGCATACAGGTGGCCTTCTTGTGGTGCATGCCACAGTCTCCTGCGTGGAAAATGCGAGGGGCTTCGCTCACCATCACTTTCCAGTAGGTGGGTAGGCAGTTCACAGTTAGGTGCTGCAAGGACCAGTCCCAGTTGTAATCGTCATATGTGCAGAAGGTGTCGGTGCACTTCAGGAGTTTCTGGTAAGTCTCGCGATTCAGGGCCATCCCCATGTTGTGCTCTGTGGACTTCCAGGGTTTCACCTCCACTTTGTTTGCCTTGCTGGAGTAGCTGATGTGGCTGTAGCTCCCCAGGGAGAGGATGTCACAGTCAGGGCACTGCTCCCTTTTGAGAGCCGTCATCAGCTTTAGGAGATGGATGAAGTCTGGAGACAAATAGTGGTCCTCCTCAATCAGCAGGACCAGACCTTTGTGGTCTTTAAGATAGTGTACCCTGTCCCAGACAAAGTGCAGCTTCCACCACCAGTGGTGCTTGGTCTGAGAGAACTTGGCCTCCCGGTAGTGGCCAAAGGAATCAGGAAACTCTGCATTGATGCATCCCAGTTTTAAGGCATCTTTTTTAGGAATGTCTCTGGGACAGTCCTTGGGGTCATTGCCAGGGAACTCGTGGGGGTACAGCTGAATGCTGAAGGGGAAGAAAATCTGAAGGACTTGACAAAAGTCAATAGAAGTCACCACTTTATTTATCTCTGGTGACCAGTAATCGTGGCTGAATATCAGCAGTATGCTGTCCACTCCTCTGGCCTTTCGTAAACTATCAACCAAAAGCTTTAAGTAGTCCGGTCGGTTGTGTACCTGAACCACCACAACCAGGTCATCTTTTTGCCGGACTGTTTTAAACTTCTTCTCGTTTCTTATTGTCTGGTCAAAGTTGAGCTGGAAGACGATGCCCCGATACACCAAAGTGTTGTTATCGACGTCTGGTCTCGTAATTTTGGCTTTTTCCTTTGTCTTTTCTTGGTGTGTGTCATTGGTTTGCACGATGGGGGTCTGGACAGATGCTTGGCTCGCTGCAGGTGTAGCTTGTGGTTGAACGTGACCGTTGGTACTACTGCTTCTTTTCACCACCTCCACATCCTTGGGGAATGCTCTGCTTTCACTCTTCTTTTGCCTTCCGCTGCTCCAGAAAGCAAGACCACAGACGACAACCACCAGAGTCAGAAACACCACTTTCCTCTTGTAGATTCGGAATCTCATGATAGAAAGCCAGTTGACCAGAAGGACAAGAAGCTAATCAAAAAAACAAACAAAAAAAAAAAAACAAAAAGCTTCTTGAAGTGTTGCCTTTTAACTGAGGTCAAGCTTGGCTAAAGAAAAAAAAAATCTGATTAGCTGTTGGCGAAAATAACTGTTGCTGTAAACGGTGATCCAGCTGGAATGTCATCGGTGGTCTGTGAATATTCCATAAGGCATGGCGGTTGTTGGCAGGAAGAGTGCAGAAGCCACCTACAGACCAAACAAAGAAACCACATCAAACAAAATGCCTCATTGCCATTTACTCAAAGATTTGAAACACTTGAGTAAATTGTAATAAATACTCAGGTTCCTCTTGTCTAAATGACAATTTCTTATTGTGAATCGCGTATTTGCAAGAGATTTGAAGCATTAAAAAAATAATACTTATACTAATACTTAGGAAATACTAATACTTCTGAAAAAGACAAACCTGACCTATGCACCTAAAAGTGTTAATCGCATAAAGTCCAATAGGGGATGACCCTAAAAAAGGGGACAAATCGGGTTCCCTTTAGGAAACAAAAAGACACAGTCTTAACATTTTTTTTGGAATTTAAATTTTGTCAAGGACAAACCAATCTTTTTTTTTTTGGTGTCAACTGCAAAACATGTTTTCAAAAATGATCAATTTTAAAGGGTCAGTAAAATAAATGTGAACAGTTTCTCTCTTATTTTTATTAAGAGGAAAATAGCATGCATTTTTTTCATTTTGGGAAAAAAAAAAAAAAAAGGTAGTTAGAGATTGAACAAAGGCCATTAAAAGTCAATGGGACCAGAAACAAGGTTTTTCCGTGTAGGAGGGACAGCCACTGATTTGAAGTAGGAGAAAGAAAACTAGGGATGAGTGGAAGATAAATAAAATCAAAGGGAGGAGACGGGGGAGGCCGAATTTGACCAAGGTTGTGTTAGGGTTGAGGTGACATGTAGAAATGTTTTTATGCATAAAAACTTTGCAGAAATTAGAAATTTATAATGCAATTGTTCCTATTTTTACAAGTAAACAGAAGCATCAGCAGATTGTAATGACCATACGGTCTTTTGAATTCGACACATTTGAATTCCATCACGTTTGTCTCCAGAACCAACTGCAGTTTCCTTAAGACTCTGAAGAGTGACAGTGAGACAGTATTTGACCGAATTAAGCTACTCTTTTACTGTCATCCACAGCCCCGCATCCTGATTGAATTAAGCTCCATGTGCGTTTTGGCTCTAGAGTCAGATAAGAGGTTCTGTCTAAGTAGGTCATCTGAGCTCTAAGGAGGGCATATAGATGGCTGTGCTGAAGAAAATCAGCAGTTATACTTTTATTGGTTTGTTAAGGTACAGCACTTCAAAAACAACATTTCTATTCAACAAAAAAAGTCAAAGATGATGAGGGCCTTGCTACAAGCCCAAATAAACATTAACACCTTAAAAAGAAAAAGCCAGATAGATGATTTGACCAGCTAATACTGGTTCTTAAAAATATATAATGTGGGGTCTAAAAAAAGGATAGTGAACAAGAAGACCTGCTGATATAGAACTGTATAACCTTAAGCCCTTGTTAGAAAACTCCTGTCTACTTTGGGCGTGCTGTTGGCATGTAGAAGTTCAGATGGCAATGGCAAGTCAAAAAATGCTAAATAATTTGAAAATATGCTCTGTAAGTACACGCCATTTACCATCCACCAATAAATGGAAAGAAAGAAGGACGCAAAAAAACCTTTTTTACATTTATCTAGCAAAGATTAAGCTTTTTTTATTGAACCTCCAAAAAAAAAAATAAAAAAAAAAAAATAACTTCCAATAAGAATGCGTTTAGATGTATAGAAATGATGGGAATAGGAGATCATCCTGACGTTTGCTAGACAGTAATGATCCATTCTTACAGGAAGGATGCTAGGAACAATAACTGTAATTTGATTATGAGACAGCCCAGCCTGAAGGTCTGCATTCTCCCTTCCCACCCCTCCATCTATCTCCATCATTACTGACTGAACAAAGCTCTGTCCTTCAAGGTTTTCTTACAGTCTTCAAACACGAACTAGGTGCTGGTGGATTCCATAAAAGAGCCACTTGCTAAACTGCAACATTATTTCATTGGTAAAATGTCCTAATTAAAAATGTTGAAATTATTTCTGGTAATATATTTTTTTAAAACTGTGTTGCTACAGTCACTGCTGCCCACACACCTTCATTCTCTCTAAAAAGCTTGCAGCAGAGCAAAGCCTTAAGAACACCAAACATAAATGGAGCTACTACTTGTAGTTATTTGTTTTATTTTTTAATCCCCCAACCCAACCTGACATTGGGATTCCACCTAATCTGGGTTACTTTAGGCGCTTTATGGCTTGATAACCGCACAGGTGACTTAAGTGGGTTGGACACAGCACAAAGGTTACAGGCCAGTCATCCTGAATGTTAGATATAGCCCAAATTGGTAACTTATTTCAATACTTCAACTTTTTTTTATTTATTTATTATTATTCAACTCCAGTAACTTAAAATTGGTTGGTTTTCCATAACTACTAAGAGCCAAACCCTAAGGTGGACTGGCGACCTGTCCAGGGCATGCCCTGCGTTCACCCAACACTGGCTAGGAAGGGTTTCACTAACTCGGACCAATAACCACATGATAGACATGTATTCTTTATTTGATTTGATTCACGATCCACTCTAATCATCTTATGATCTATTTTAGAAAGTGTTCCCAGTGGTCTTTAAATTATGATTATATCGATTTTAGAAAGAAAAAAAAGTCGTTTTCTAGGTCATAGTTTCTGCAGCGTGGGAGGAGTTCATTGGAAATTCACCTCTGAGTAATGGGGGGGATTGTTGGCGTAGATTAAGCCCACCCCAGCTTCCCGTCACCCCATCTTTTAAAGCACTCTCCCGCTATCTTACAGCCCCTCACACCCCTTTCCTAACATTGCTCGTGCAGCAAAAATAGCAATAGCCCGGCGCATACTGTCACAAATAAGCTCTTTTTATGATGCCATTTTTTTTGTCTGTTCCAGATGCACAATTTGAATAAAGAAACTAATTTAATCTTCTTAATAAACTTCCTCCATCATCTGAAAAAAACACCAAAAATACAAGTTTAATCGAAGTGGGTCATTAAAGGAAAACGGCTCCATTGATTTAATAAATCAATATAGCATTTTGTAAGCAAATCCCATCATTTTTTTAACTCTGTCACTGAGCTGAAGACAGTTTGCTGCTTCTACAAACCAGATAACTGGGAGCAAACAGAACTGAAATGGTCATATCTGACGCATTTAAATGCACCTCAGAAATTTGACCATCCATGTTTTAGCCCGTTAGAATGTACTCTGTTTTAGTGTTATAAACTTACAAAAAAAAACATTGTAAAAAGAAATTACAGTAAATGGATTTCTAAATTATTTTGGAGCATGCATTGAGATAAGATTAATTACTGCAGGCATGGGACTTCATGAATATTCTGTTACCTTAGCAGAATAATGGCATACCTGGCCTAAACCTTAAGGAAAAAGGGGTCCTTATACACACAAACATTTAAATGTTTACTTTGATGCATTATTAAATGTGTTCAGCTTTTTCTGTGCGTATATATTACCTGTCCTGTTATAAATATGTACATTTTACCTGGTGCATTTCATCTCCCTCTGCCAGCCTCCATCATGCAAAAGTAAAAACCTTCAATCCCCCGCAGCACAGCTGTCTTCAACGACGTCCAGTAAAGAGCAGAACCAAAGAAGGCGTTTCGGTTCCGGCCCGTACCGACACCGAACCTCCCGAAGACGCTAACGGTACGCTAGTAGCTGTTTCAGCTAACAACTTCGTGGCAGCTAGCTCGGAAAACAGCCCATCACCCGCCGCAGTGCTTCACCGAGAGCCGCCGTGTATGCGTCACCTCACCTGTGAGTAGTGGAGCAACCGCGCGGTTCTTTCACCCTGACACGTTCTCCTCCATCCCCTTCCAGAGGGATGCCTCCGAACAAAACTGACCGCTGGCTGTGTAAACTCAATCTCCCATAAAGCACCGGGGCAACCTGCTTGATGCTTATACGGGAGGGGGTGTCAGGGAGGAGAAGACTCTTCTTCGTCGAATTCAGGGGAATGTACATGAATTTATTTTTGTGCAGAGCGCCCCCTCTGGTGTGGTAGAATGTTAGGGCAAAAATAAATAAATAAATAAAACTGAAAGGAAAAGGTTGTAAAAGTATGAGAAAAAGTATGAGTTTTACAAGAATAAGGTTGTATGAGAAAATAAAGTTTTAAATTAATGACAATAAAGTCGTAAAGCCATAAGAAAAAAGTAAAAGAAAATGTACTAGAATAAAGTGGTAAAATTATAGCAAAAAGGAAAAAAATGTACAAAATAAATCAATAAAAGTGAACAAAAGTCAAAATTTATGAGTTAAAGTTGTCAAAGTATGAGAAAACAATTGCAATAATATTTTAATCAATTTATTTGATCAAAATCTCACAATAATATTGGATGTCCGTCTTCTTTTGAAAAGAAAAATGAAAGAGCATGTTTGCAGCATAATAGGACATATTTTTGCTATCAACTCTGCTGGACTTTGAGGAAATGATACATCTCAGCTAGATCATTGTAATTCACTTTTATTCAGGGTTAGCCAGGTTTAAAATGCTACTGCTCGTTTGCTGGTTGGAGCATAAAAGAGAGAACACATTACACAGATCCTGGCTTCCCTCCACTGGCTACCTGTGTTTTTTAGGGTTCAGATCAGCCAACCCGCATCACCCCCAGTCCTGCAGGTCGGCTGATCAGCTTCTCCTGGAGGTACCGAGATGCACTAAGAGGAATTGTAGCTCTGCCTTTTAACATTCATGATTCGTCCTCTCTGTCCATTTTTAAAACTAAGCTTAAAACCAATTTTTACAGCCATTTAGCCTTCCGTGAGACTCTGCTCAGTTTTTAGAGTTTAAATTTTAATTGTTTTATGCAAATATTTTATCTTTTAGTATTCTTGGTGTTTTATTGTACAGCCCCTTGAAGCAGTTTGGCTGTGTTAAAGTGCTTAATAAATAAAGTTGATTTGGTTCGTTTTGCATGGGCACAGATATAATTTTCTTTTTATATAACCATTTTTAATTGAAGTGCCTCTTTAAAATATGCAAGATAATTCTATTCTATTCTATTCTATTCTATTCTATTCTATTCTATTCTATTCTATTCTATTCTATTCTAATAGACATAAGTATGATTATTCTGATTGTTCTAACAGTTGTTTAACATGTAAAATATATATACACAAAGCATATAACACAAAATATTATATGCATAAATTTACACTTTATTTGTGCCACATGTATTGACAGAATAAAGCCACCTCCCTTCCTGCAGAGGGCGCTGCACCGCAGTTGCACAGCCGGAAATGCAGTCTGGGCCGACCTCATCTGCGCAGGCGCAGCCTCAGTTCCTTCTTTCTGCCGCTCTCGCTAAGGGAACAAGATGGGTCACCAACAGCTATACTGGAGTCACCCCAGAAAATTCGGACAGGGATCTCGCTCCTGGTTAGTTTTGCTGCCTACGTACTATAATAGACACGTACACGTCGGAACCGGACGGTTGTGGTGTTCGTGTTGTGTTTTTAGAGAGAAATAATCAAGGCCGCGTGGCCGCGCATCCTCTGAACATGGCGGCGCGGAACGAGACAGCCTTCCTACAGGCACGTTCGCTGCCAGGAACCATTTAATCTATAAATTATATCTATTGATTTATTAATTTTAAAATATATTGTAAACACGTTTTGGTATAATTTATTCTGACCAAAAAACTTTGAGCAGAGTGCAAAGTATTAAGATTTACTGAACAGTATTTGGTTAAACCAACTTTTTAAGAAGACTGTATAGTTTTATTTCTTTAAATATTTCTTATACACTAGTAATTAATTCAAAGTGCATCAGGGAAGGAGAGGCATCTAGTGTTGTCATAGTTACAGACTGGGATGTACAGTAAAATGGTTTCCACTTGCCTTTTTTAAGCATATTTTATCAGAAATTAGTCATAAGTGTCTAAAATATTTCCAAAAACTAGAAGCATTTCAGAATAGTATCAAGTTGGTGTGAAATATTAGTTTGTACTTAAATTTTTTAGCCTTTTAGCAGCAAAACATTTTTGTTTTACACAAAACTTTCCCTTTTTTACATTAAGAATTTTAGTTGTTTGAAAGCTGCCATATATTTTCTCATCAATATTTGACCAGAATAGAAATGTTTCAGACTTCTCCTCTGTGTAATGTTTGTTGTATGCCTCAGTGTCAGATCAGCGTAGTTTAAGTGATTTAAGGGAGACGATTGATTATTAGGACAATGATTTGGAGTTTTTGAGGTCCTGAGTTTGTTTTGTTTTTTTTTTTTTTTGTAAATGGTTTTATTTTTCTTTCTTTCTGCAGCCGAGTGTGCTCAAACAGACACGGCTTGATCCGTAAATACGGGCTGAACATGTGCCGCCAGTGCTTCAGGCAGTACGCCAAAGACATCGGCTTCGTCAAGGTGAGATCTGCCAAATCCGCTGTTTGCAATCCATCATATTGTTTTAAAACCCACATCATGGACGTCAGTCTGTTCTGTTGACATCCCAGTGTAAAGCCAGGGATGCTGGGCTTCACTAACGCTGCTGTTTTTCTCCTCCACAGCTGGATTAGACGCTGACATCCTCAGTGATCTCTGGAAGATTGGCCAAGATGGATTTTTCATTTAAAAGCAAAAAATAAGCTTTTAAATGGAAAAAAAAATCTAAAATAAATGTCTTTCTTTTGTTCAACAAACAGTTTTGTTTCTGTGTCCTCATTTGGAAGATTAAGTTAAATATGTTGCTATTCCATTAGAAATGATATCAAAAAGAAAACCAAGGTTACAGCCATTGTCTGTATTTGAGAACTGGACTGAGTAAGTGTGATTAAGTCATTTCAGTCTGCATTTTTGTGCGTTGTGGATAGCGCCATGTTGGAGCCAGACGTTAAGCACCGATTGGTCATAGGAAGTATTAGGCTGGTTTATACTTCACAGCGATCAGCCATCGCATCAGTCGCATCTTGTTGGCTAGGTTTGATTGCGACTCTCCACTATAACTGCAATGTACTTGATGAACGCGATCGTGTCCATCTTGAAAAACAGACTGTGAGGCACAAATTTGACCATCTGTGAGGATACAACAGGTCATCCACAAACTTTGCTGCTCTGTGTGGATTGATTTAAATAATAAACATAATGTACAGGCTGTACGGTGGAGCAGTGGTTAGAGCTCCTGCATGTTCTCCTTGTGCATGTGTGATTTTTCTCCAGCTTCCTCCCACCATCCAAAAACATGCATCATACGATAAGCGGTTATTCCAAAGTGTTCCTAGGTGTGTATGTGAATGGGATTGAGGTTCTGCGAGCGTTTAGGGTGTATCCTGCCTTTGCCTATCAGTTACCGGGTTAAGCCCCGGCACCTCCGTGACCCTGAAAGGGACAGGCAGCTAAGAAAATGAACGAATGAGTTTGAATTTATACTTAAACATCATTTGTCTGTGTTAAGTTAATAGAAAAATTAAGTCAATGCTTTAAAGAAAAATGTATGTTTTCATCAAAAAGTTCAGACATCAGAAGTGTGTTTTGTTAAAATAACATTTGGTACATTTCTGTAACGTCAATTATTATAAGTGTTTTTTTTCAGACAATAATCATGAACTGAAACAAAATAATTGAAATGTTTTTCTTGGAAATACATCAATTATTGGTTTGGCTAGTAGAGCGAGCTAGTAGACTTAAAAAAGTTCATTTAGAGCCCCAATTACTAATAATGGTAAGTTTATTACATCATGATATCTTAATGATGACTCACATTTGTTTCTGACACTTTTATGAACATTTTTGTTACAAATAATTACATTTAAAAATTCATGACAATTTCATTATTTTTATGCATTATTTTCTGTGCTGAATCACATTTCTGACTGCAACATGTCATGTATTTATTTGACTGAAGAAATTCCATTTGAAAAGCAGATTTCACGTCAAAAATGAGGCTCAAATTGTTTCAGTATCTAAACCACAATCAGAGCCTAACAGTCATTGTGTGATCAACAAGATGTTGACATTTATTGATCATTTCTGTTTGTTCAATAACTAGAACAGACAAATGTTTTAGTCCTGTATCAGAAAAGAGCAGAAACAATCCATGTTTATTTAAAAATCTATCTGGTAGAGATAAAATTGTATATAAAACAAAATGCAGAATCAAAGCTTCAAATTATTTTTTTTAGCTTAGCCAAATTGAGTAACTGCACTTTTTTGTCTTTAATTTTAAAAAGGAATTGACCTTGACCTGATCCATGTTTGTCTTCTCTCATAATGGAGTTTTTAACAAACATTTCATTGTAATAAATGTAGTGAGCAGGAGTGCGTCAGCGCTGTCGGGAGTCTCCACCAGGGGGCGCCTCTTGTCTGGACTTCTGAATTTTAATCAAGGCTCTACTGTCCAGAAACTCTTCATATATCAATTGATGACCTGTAGAGGTCTGTTTGTGGCCCTGTGCTGACTTTCCAAGGTGAATTCCAAGTTCATCCAACAGTAGCAGCAACCCTGTGACCCTAAAGACCTATAATAGATGAGTGACATTTTTGCACTGCTGCATTTTTTGGTATCACGCTGTTTTAAGTGGAGGGAAATAGTCTTTGCTTTGTTTGTCACACTGATAATGTATGTGTTGTGACTACTTCTCTAAAAATTCCGGGTCACTTGAGTCAGAAAAGGACAAATAAAACCTACCGCCGCAGATCTGAGAGAACAACTTTCAGACATAAGTGGAAGCGAAGTGACTTTAATCGGAACAAGCTTGAAGGTCGTCCAACCGGCGCTTTAAAAGACAATCATCGTACTCTATCAAGGACTCGGGTGATGCAGCTAATAATGGAAGCTTTTGCAGATCGGCGTGCTTTCATGTGAAACAGCAGGCCGCCTCCTCTTAAGGGCCGCTGTCACGCTGAGATTATGGCTCTGCTCCTAGTTAATGGGACCTGACTGGTTCCCCTTAAGTGTAGCTAAAGGCAGAGAAGCTGTGGTGAATAATTGACCACCGCCTGCAGTCAGGCAGGTAGATTTCTGCATGTTTTAATGAAAGCTTTTCTTCTCCAGAGTTGGGCGCTAGATGGCAGCAGGACTGTGTTGATCCACTGAATCCAATTGGAATTTCTTGCACTCTCTGGGCCTCTGAGAGCTTCATCATCTTTGGAAAGACAGTATATTTAATTATGGAAGGAATATTTAACTCAGAACAGTTTTGCATAAACGTTTTACTGACACACACTTTTTTTCTGTAAATATGTAGGAAAAAAAGAGGAGAAACTTGTCTGAAAATGCACTGGGTGTCACCTTGAAATGTGCAAACACGAGGCTTTAACAAGGTTCTCGCTGCACCCCAAAATAAACCTCTAAAATCTGTGGATCTACCCTCAAAGGAACAGGAGATCCAAGGCGGTTCAGGAGTCCGGAAGGGATGCTTTCAGCAGGAATAATGAGCCCAACTTACCAAAGAGCTGAAGTCTGTTTGAGATATTTGAATGAAAATTACAACAAAGACGTCAAAATATGTTTCTAAAAAATCTAAATGAGAGAAAAAAATTACACAACATTCATGACAGGTGAAGCATTTGGTTCAATTTTGTGTGTAAATCAATCCTCTCCATTCAGCCTGCGGTTAGCAGAGTTCTGTTGAAGTTCTGCCAGAGGCCGGACTCTCCGGTGCTGCAGAACATTTTCTTGCCGGCGGTTGCATCACCGTGGAGGCTCGGGGAAGGTGTTGACTTTGATGTTCGCTCTGGCAGCAGTAGCTCTTTCATTAAAGCCCTCGTCCTGCTGCCTCCTCTGCAGAGTTCACACGCCTTCTGAAGGGACGGGTTTGTGGAAAAGCCTCTTTCGTTTAGTCTAAGCTGCATCTTGTGAGGTCGGGAGAGAAACGCTGGTCCTAACGCACGTCAGGTGATGCTACGAAAATACAAATTGCATATATTAGTATAGAGAAGTGTTGCAAACTTGTGTCAAAGTCAAGGCCCAATTATATCTAATTATATCTGACCCTCCAGATCATTATATTTTATTGTCGTTAAAGGCCCAATGTTATCTTGCACTAATTTCTAACTATTATTTTCACAATCTAAATGTCTTAAAAAGCCATTTTTTCTTGTTGATCTGAAGTCTGTGTTTCAAAAATCTCCTCTGAGGGGGCGTGGCTCTTAGTGCTGAGCAGCTCCGCCCTGATTTGACCACGGATATGCAAACAGCTTATTTGATTGCAGAAGTTTTTAAGTCAGTATTTGGGCTCTTCATACAAAACGCACTACGATTGTGCACACATCAAAAGTTAAACCTTGATCAATCAGAGACTCAGATTTAATATTTAGCACTAAACCTCTTCCAACTGTAGGTACATGTGCTAGTATTGGATAGCAACAGTCTAACGGGCTAAAAGTGCATATAAAAGCCCAAACATATGTAACTTGAGAGTTAAAAGCAGAGGTCTTCAAGAAAAAAAAAAAAAGAGAGATCCTACCAAGTAAAACCAAACAAACAAAGCAAAAGTGGTTATTTTAATTTGTTAGTCTTTAAGAAACATGGGGAGGTTTTCATCTTATATATCAAATTCAATTTAAAAGCTGTTAATTCAAACCTGCTTAATATTTAGTTTCTCTTTGCATGACTCATAGTCGTGTCCTGCATTAGCAGTCAATGTATTTTTAAGTACATGCAGACATTTCCATTACAGAATTGAATCTGTTTTCAGTGCTGCGCTACCCAAGGGGCCGCACTTATCTAATGTCCATTTTTTTAATTAATTCTACTTTTACTGTGAGTTTATTAGAGTCCATTTGCACTAAATGCACAAACCGCCCCCTTTTCCAAACATTGTTAAAGGGGCACTCAAGTAATTTAGTCTCAGATTAAAGAGAGGAGACTCACTGTGGTGGCAGAGCAGAAAGGAGGAGTTACCATTTAAAGCACTGGAAATCTAGCAGAAAATCTGTGTAAAAAAATGTAAGTAAAAAAAAAATATTGAAAAGTAATGGCAAAATGTTTAACAAAAATAGTTTAACAAAACACTATATATTTTTTTCTTCACATTAAAAATTGACATTGTGGAGTTCCTCAGGGCAGTATACTGGGACTTCTGCTGTTCAACCTGAAAGTGCTTTAGATTCTGATCCTGCATATTATTAATGTTTCACATCACAGTTATCTGGAAGGAACTATATTTACAAAAACATTTGATCCACAGTGTGGATGCAGCGATACTACTGGAAACTACGGTGGCCCTGAAGAGCAAATCACATCAACAAATCACTCCACACAAAAATGTATTCAAGATCACAACATAAAAAATAAATAATAAAAGCAACACTACATTTTCAAAATCACAACAAAATTTCAGAAACCAAAACACAATTAAAAAAAAAATGAAACCAAATAAAATGAAATATTCTGTGGTAATAGAATATATTTCATCAAGCTTCTGGCCACAACTAAGGCAAAAGTCTGGTGATTGCTCAATTAACTTTTTGCCACAGTTTGGGCAAAAACTACTTTCCCTATTCTTCAAAATTAAATCATCATCCAAACAGTGATGTGAAATAATTTTCCTGTTTTCTTATTTATTTATTTATTTATTACATCTTATTTTGATTTCTGGAAAAGTTTTTCATTTTACATTTTGGTTTATGTTTTGAATTATAAAATGTAATCATTCATTTTGCTTTTTAAATTGTCTTTGTGATCTCTAATACGTGTTTGCGTTGAGTGATTTGTTGATGTGATTCAGAGCCACCGTAGGAAATGGTTAAGCTTTCAGATAAGCTCTGAAAGGACAGAAGGCCTTGATGTTGTTGGGAGGATGAAGGTAGTTGTATATATTCAAATAGAAATAACGCTTAAGAGTCAACGTAGAAATAATGATATCATAAAAGGACTCAGATCTGAGTTTCAGTGCTTATGTCAACCACATCGACTGTCACTAAACCAGCAGTTTTTCCATCATAATCAAAGGATTAAACTCATAGATCTAACTTTCAATATCTCCTGCAGCCTAATCTACAGCACTGTGACAGTCTCCCGTCTACCCCTCTTAAAAAAAGACTACATTTGTACACTGAATACCAGAAAAAAAGGCAAAAAAATGAATTTAAATGACTCTTGAATCACTGAAACACAAATACTTATCAGATCTCACCTGTAAGAAGCTTTTATGGATAAAAAAAAGTGACGTACAGCTAAAGTGACTACTTATTTCCCTCAGTGAAATGCAAATAAATGTATATTAATTACATAAAGTCAATTCAATCTTTGACAGGTTAAAAGAATTAGGATGACAGACTGTTGGTTTCTATTTAAGTGAGAAAACCTACAAAATCAGCGTGGGATCAAATACTTATTTCCTCCACTGTATGTAAAGTGTTGAATGGTTACAAATGCTGCAGAGATAAAGTGTGGTTCAATGACAAATATCTCTTTCTGGGTGTTGTTGCCTAGCAACCATTAAGGCGATAGCATGGCATCTGCAGGTAAACTCTCACAGCTGATTCCTTGGACACGAACTTCAAGTCAAACATTAAATCTTCGGAGGCAGAACTCACAGAGAACCATCCAGGATCTGTTGGTTTAACAAGCTCGTTTTTTTTAGTTCTGTCATTCAGTTTGAAGTCTCTGTCTGCAGGACGGATCTGAAATAGGATGCAGGTGCAATTCTGAAAAGTTTTACTTGCAGGTATGTCAAACTATTCATGTGCACTCAGGAAATGAGTCTTTGTATTCTGACTAGTCTGTGTTGGATGAAGACAGGATAACAGCCGAGTCTCTAAGCTCAACAGATTCTCAAACCCAAATAGTCACATACTGACATTTGGTTAAGGCCCCTCCCGCTTTACTTTTTAACGTTTTGGGTGTCCCCAACTCATCGTTATTTTGACGTGCTGGCTGTTCGTAAAATCAAGGGCCTGCAACCCTTGGGACGCGGTACCAGATGCGGGATGGTAATCAGGACGTCGCATCTACGGGGACACCCAAAACATCAAAAAGGACGCAGCAAACGTCAATGTGTGATGAGAATGTGTTGCAACACTAAGCCACATATAAACTAACAAAACTCACCACTGACTGTATAAGAGAACTGGACTGACTGACTCCTCCCCCTCTGGTGTTTTTTCTTTTTCTCAACGTTTTATTGACACTATTCAAAGGTATATACATAAGACAAAAGAACAAAGCCAGGGGATTAGCAGAGTTTACACATAGTTTTTGAAGAAGAATAAAATACAAGTATAATAGAAAATTTTAAATTAAAATAAATACACAAATAATTAATTAAAAAAAGGGTCTAGGATCTAAGAGCCTAACAGATTCAAGGACCTCAAAGGTCTTGACAGCTCTGGGGTCTGACAATAATTTCACACAGTCACTCTATGGTGTTCTAAATAGGAAGTCCCACTATTATTATAAATAGCTATTATTCAGTCATTATATTTTTCAGAAAAAATATTCTTGCTCTGCTATCTTTCTGAACATATTCTCACAATCCAACTTTTATTTCCAATAAAAAAAAATATTTTTTTCTTTATCGCTAGTTATTCAAGTTATAAACTGACCAGATGCCTCTGATTTCAAGGCTAGAGAAGAATAAACAAAAATGAGCTAGATAAGAGTAAACAAATTTATACTGTTCCTGACCCCAAGTCTCAACACTATGAGGTTGCAAGTCTGTTGATGTGAGACTCAATTCCAAGTCTCATCTTCATCCTGTAACAGATGTAGCTTACTGCACAGTTTGGAGCAACTACAGAAGAAATCCATTACTGGGAAAGTGAGCGGGAGCCTTGAGTCTGGAGATCCTGAGGGACTGTAAATCCAGATGAGGTCAGGAGCGGAGAGTTCAGTTCCAATAATGACTCAAAAATGAGCACTAAACTTTTAAAAATCAATTTTGAAACTGCAAGGAAGCCAAGATGAGGCTAAAGTGAGTGTGATGCTCTTTTGTCTGCAGGATTTTGGTCAAATGAGCGATGGCGTTTTGGGACAAACTTCCATCTGATGACTCCTGCTTGGAAAATCACTACAAGCAGTCCAAACTCACCAGAAAATGTTATAAAGTTTTACAAAAGAACATAAAAGTAAAACCAAACTGATACTAAACCCTTTAACAACTGAAAAGTCTCCAGTGACACTTAAACACAAATCAATAACATACTGTACCTTTTCAACACGCTTTTCTCCTCTGGAATTACGTTGATCGTGTTAACGGTTAAAGTTATAGTAAATTAAAGAACACAAACACTGGAGCTCTGGTGTTAAAGGGTTAAACCTCTTTTTGCACATGTTTATCAACTTTATCATAAAACTCAAAGTCATTCTTTCAGAATTAATTTACTAAAAACTTAAAGACCAACTCCAATGAAGATGTTTTAGGTATGGAGGACATAAATAAATAAAAAAAAACATATGATGTTGAAAATGTGGTGGTAATGGGGATGGGAAGGGGGGCGGGGTTGCTTTCCGCCAAAACTCAGATGGAAATTTCTAAAGAACAACTGCTGCTCTATAAAAACTATGTCCTAAAAACAATATATATATATAAATATGGATTTTTAGCAAAAAACAAAATAATCATAATAAAATACAAATTTCAAAATTGACCAAAAATATGATCTGAGTGTATTTTTATTATTTCATTCAGTTTACAGTAATAGAGTTTATTTACAGGAGTAAAGGAATTCATTTAGATTGAGTTCATTTCAATTGTTTCCGGTTCATTTTTTTTGCTGAAACCTTAGTTTGTTCCTATTTAATAAATGTTTTTTTTAGATTCAAATAACTTACACCTACTCAGTTCAATTATATCTAGTTCATCAGATTTAATTATTTCTGATGAGCTTCATTCAATTCCATTATTGTCAAATTTTTAAATTTAGTTTGAATAAGTTTATCTTTGTTTTTTTCTCATTTAACATAGATGTCTGTTTTAGTTGAATCAATAAATTGAATTTGGTTAAAACTGAATTTTATTACCTGTAAAAAAAAACTTTTCTTTTTTAATCTGTGACTTTAATTTGAGTACATTTGACAATAATTATTTTGATCATCAGGTGGTTTTAAATCTACAAAACTCACTTTTCTTGAAGAATTTTCCATATAATTATCTGTGTTTATGTATACGGGAGGACACCGTCTTTCAGGACCTTCATTCTGAAACATGTTTGCTGCATGTATGCAGAGCATGGCTGCGCTGCAACAGTAGCATCACATCAAAGCCCAGCCTCACAGAGGAGAGCGGCTGAGTGATTGCCTGAGTCTCGGTACAGTTTAGACTGACTGCCAGCTCCAATCTAGAGGTCTGCCCCTCATCTCCTGGATTGCAGGGAAAAGAAAAGAACCGAAAATGTTGCAGAGCTCTGTTGGCATGGAAACATTCCTCTGGGTTTACATGCTTTTGATTGTTAGAGCAAGAGGCACTTCTCTGTGTACGGCTCCTCAAAAGGGCTGTGGGCAAACACAATCATTCATTCAGCTCTAACTGAGGGGGATCGTTGTTGACTCACAGCCTGCAAATAATGAATAAATGTCTAAAAGAGCAGCGGTTGGAGACGAATAGAACAAGAGCAGGTAACGGCTCATTCAGAGCCAAAAGATTTGTTAATGGTTAATTGATAAAGTTCCAGTTTTAAGCCTAAAATAGGGGTCTACAGCCTGTGGCTCCAGAACCACATGTGACTCTTTTATCTCTTCATGATGGCTCTCTGGTTAAAGAAAAATAAAATAATAGTATTTTTTTTAAAGTAATAATTACTTAATTAGCATTATTTATAATTACAATTTTAGCATTCTTGGTATCAAAATGTTCAGCACATTACTGCTTGTATTTTTGGTATTTATAAACTAACATTTTGGAAATATTGAGCAAAATATGCTCCATAGGAAATAAATGAGAAAGTATTCAAATAATTACATTTTAAGTAGATTATATATTTATAGGTTATGTTTTCATCGTTTATAGTAATTTTCGAAAAAATTTAAGTTTACCTAATATTTTAGCAACATGCTAATGTGTTTGGCTAATTTGTTATTTACTGGGGCTTTTAAGGATAATTTAGAGTTTAGTTTCTATTTTAGCAACATGCTAAAGTTTTTGACTAATTTTGTTTACCGAGGAATTTTAGGCTATTTTGGAGTCCAGTTTGTAATTACACAACAAACTAGATTTTTTTGGTTAGTTTGGCCTCTTCTGAGTTTTTTTTTTTTTTTTTTTGATATTTTGGAGTTTAGCTAATATTTTAGCAATATGCTAATGTTTTTGGCAAATGTGTTATCCTCTGGGATATTTAGACAAACCAAGAGTTTAGCTTCTATATTAGCAACATGCTAAACTGTTTGACTAATTTAGTTTACTGAGGAACTTTTGGCTATTTTGGACTTTAACTAGCAATTAACCAACGACCTAGCTTTTTGGCTAATTTGGCATCTACTAAGGTAAAAGGTAAAAATGTTTAAAAAAAATCAAATTTTAATATTTTTGCTTTTGTTCGTGCCAAAAGATAGACATAATTCATATTTATATATAAAAAAAGAAGGTAAAGAATGCAAGTCCAAATTTCTTAAAAGCTAAAGCAAAGGGGCTCCTTCCAGGTTTTGATCAGTAAAATAACAAGCCCAAATGGCTCTTTTACTGTTAAAGGTTGCCGGCCCCTGGTCTAAAATAACTATAAAGACGCTTAACAATTGCAGGATTCAATTCTGTGAAAATGGGCCGAACATGTGGTGCAGCGACACAAAAATCTCAAGTCAAAAGAAGCTGATGGCAGAGATTTTACTTTAAAAACTACTTGCTCCTCCTGCTCCAGGAGATGTCTTTCAAAGACCAACTCTAATCATTCTTTGGATCTGATGTAAAATAGTTCCCAAAGGTTTTAAAATTCTGATTATGTTTTTAGCCAATAGTTTAAAAAAAAGTTGTTTTCTAGGACATAGATTCTTCAGTGTCAGGAGATCATTAGAGATTCCCCCTTTGAATTATGGACAGGACTTTTGACAAAGAGTAAGCCTGCCCCTGTTTCCCATCATCCCTTTGTTTACATTTGCTCCTGCTGGCTTACAGCCTCCTCACAACCCCCCATTTGTTTCATCTGCCCCATGATTTACAACAATTTGAATAAATGAATATTCAGAAATACAATTTTACGCCTAACTTTCTTAATTTATGTACTACATTATCTAAAAAATGTCCCAGGAATGTGTTAAAAAACACGAAAAACATAATTTTTACCAGAGTGGATTTTCAAGATTATAAAACAATAGTCAGTAATTCTGACAATAGTCAGCCGTGGACAGATCAGCGATGTCTCAGTGCATTTCTGACTCGAGTGTAGCCTCCATAAACACTTCTAACTGTATTTTTTTAATCTTTATGCTTAATGTTTCCTCACTGTATTTAAAGCCAGGAGGCTTTTTTGAATTTGACCGTTCAGATAATCACACATTTAGTGACACTTTAGGGCTGGATATTAATAGTCCTCTCGCACCTGCCACAAGCACTTTATTTTCCTGTGCAATCCTTTGATATGTTCTTTTTGAAGCCGTGCAGTGACTCAGCTTCTGCGTGGAAAGACGGAGACCGTCACGGCCTTGTGCTGGTGGAGATGAGCTCAAGGCAAATGGAGAAGCGTGTCTGGTGGTGAGAAGGGTGAGGAAGATGTGAAGGAGATAGAGGGTGACCAGATGAAGGACAGAAACCGACAATAAAACAAAACCAAGATAGTCCAAAAAGATGTGAAAACTATTCACATTAATCCCCTATCTGATTAGAATATCTAACAATTCTTTAGATGAGCTTCGTCACAAAAGGTGCAAAAATTTGGTGGTGTACCTCAGGGTTCAGTTCTTGGACCAAACTTTTTTCCAATGAGTAGCAGCCCGCCTGGACTTTTTCTTTCTTTTTTCATCACACATTCTCTCCAAATATGTTCAATGAGTGAAATTGTTTCCAGAATAAGCATTTTTTAAGCTTTAGATCAGGGATAGGCAACTCTAGGCTTTCGGGGGCCACAATGTCTGCACGATTTCTAGCTATCCAAGCCCTACTCATGACTGATTACCTGGTTCAGGTGTGTCCAGCCAGTTAGAACATATGTTTTCCAACATATTTCAAGCATAATGCTTCACCTTTTAATGGCAGAGATGTCATTGGCCACAGAAAATGAAAAACACCCCCTTTGAACTACAGACCTCTTCTACCATTGACACTATTATTGTTACTCTAACAGCAGCTTTGCGCTAATTAGCAACACTTTACAACAAGCCTGATCAATCCTGATCCTTGAGATCTACCACCCTGCCTCTTTTCCAGTTCTCTCTGCACATCTTTCTGCTGATTACCCGGATAAGGTCAATCAGATTAAGGAGTCACCTGCATCATAAGGCCATCATTTCTTCCATCCATCCATCCATCTTCTTCTGCTCATCTGGGACCAGATCGTGGGCTCAACAGTCCAAAGGTAAATTTGCGTGGCCCATATCCCTCTTTTGCCACGCAGTGAATTCAATACTTGCTGCTCAAATTTATCTGCTGCCAGAACGCCATGCCGAGCCTGTCGCTCAAATCGCGCTGCTGGACTTCTGATCGCCTCAATTCGGATCTATACCATTGACTTAACATTGAAACTGGCCTCCTCGGCCGTGCAAATCGCGTTCAGGGAAAATTGCACCTTAAGCAAAGATGCCCAGACTTCCTTCTCCCCGTCCACAGGCCAGCTGAGAGACATAGTCTCTCCAGAGTGTCCTGGGTCTTCCCCAGGGCGTCCGCCCAGTGGAACAGGCACAGAACACTTCCTCAAGGAGGTGTTCTGGGCATGCCACCGTTTCTTTTCTGATTTTATGTAGTTGTTTTGCTCCTTTTAGGACTTTTGGACACTTTTAGAATAACAATCAACTTTAATGATCACTGCAGACAACACCATTCTAGAAATAAAACAGGAGCCTGCACCGTTCTACACTAAAAAAAGGTATAAAACGATGTGTGCCTCACATTGGAAGTCATGGCACTTCTTTAGGAAAATTGCTTGTGTCACCAGTCATCTCTTAGAAGTAGAACTACTAAAGTCTGAAAATTGTAAATAGAATTAAATGTATTTCCTTGGTTGGTAAAACTTCAACAACCACAGTCACATAGAAAAGTATGGAATTGTTGAAACAGCTAAAAGGAGCAAACGCTGGTTGAATGCAGTTAATTGAAAAAAAAAAAAAAAGTTTAATTTAACAGGTTGATGCAGCAACTAATGATCACACACAGTGTATATTCTTCTGTCCTCCTTCTTTATTATACACAAAACTATGGATTTACTGTCTGTCGTAAACGCTAACAGATGCATACTCATCATTTTTCACCAGATTCATGGGCAATTACAATAACTATCCTCTTGGGAACTCAGGAAAACAGTTTTGACCTTCACAGTTTGCTTTCTATAAAAATAAAATAACATAAAAAACGTCTTTTTCCTACATCAGAATCTGTTGGAATTACAGCAATTGCACAAACAGTCAAAGAGTTACGGTAGTTAAAGGAGAATGTATTATTTCAGGGGTTAAAAGGTTAACCAGGTAAGTCAATTCAGAACCATTTACAAAACAACCCGAATCCATGAAGCATACACGAGGAAAACATGCATTCCTCACAGAAAGGACTCAAGTGAGAGATTTGAACCAGCGCCTTCCTGCTATGAGGCCAGAGCACTAATCCAGGGGTGTCCAAACTTTTGGCAGAGAGGGCAAGATTTAATGAGGTGAAAATCTTTGAAGGCCAATTATTCGGCCTATGGCAGTCACAAGTTTTGACAGAAAGTCAATCTTCAGTTTTTCACTTCTTTTTTACGGTTTGTCCAGTAAAGAAACTAACATACACACTAATAACAAACAACACATTTTAAAAAGAAAACAGCCAGACAACAAAATACTGTGGAGCCCAAAATCAAAGCAATAGTCAGTTTTCTAGGTATTTCATGTATTAAACTATCTAAACTGTTTGCTGGATGACCTGTAGCTTCATGACACAAACACTAACCCAACAATCATGCAGCTGCTCAATAACTCACAGACCTGCAATACTCCCTGCTGCCTGCAGAGGCAGCGTCACACCACATATGAAAGCAGGAGCACCAGAGAGAGGAGCAGCCATCAGAAGGTGACAGGAGGACTCAAGCTGCTCCCGGAGGAAGAGAACTGCTGTCACAGCAGGGAAAAAAACAGAGATGAATCATGCTTTCAAGCAGCCCTGATCAGGCAGTCAGCTCCAGCTCCCTCTAATTACACCTGGCATGTCACGGAGACGGAGAGCAGAGGAAGCACAGAGAAGAAGAGCAGAAGTCGCGCTTCACAGCGGGAGTGCAACTTTCACCGACCAAACTGAACTGAAAGAAAATCAAACTCATGAGATGTTGAAACAGACGCCAGCTTTGCTCTGAGGTCTACACCTCCTCCTGTCAGCGCGTGTGCTTGGAACCGGCTGAAGACAGAACTCAACTCATGCCTTGTTCTAAAGTCATCTCAAAACTGAAGATGCATCCCAAATAAACAAGAAGCATTAAACTTGGTCTGAGATCAAATACTCGTTTGAACCCCAGAGCTCCGGCTGCAGGCTCGGACTCAGGGGATTTTAACCTCCTATTTTTCTAATGAATTGTTTATTCTCAATGTTGTTTCTGGTTTTGTTTTTACAGTCTTTGGGTTTTTTGAGATCAGCAACAACTTTGCCTCCTCTGATGATGAAATCAGGTTTTATTATACAGAAACACAAGCGATTAGTATATTGTGCTAATGCTAAGAGCATCCAATGGCAAAAATAAACAGAGAACAATCTTGGAAGTGTGAGAATTGTAGCAAATGGGTATTTATTGGGCTGCTGAAGTCTCTATGACAGTATTCTTTTTAAATATTGGTCAACGTGTCACATGCAGAGCTGTCATTGGTTGTTTTAACATGTTTATTTACATTATTGGAGCTGACATTAACACTGCAATAGCATTTATCCTTAACACAAGTTTGCAAGTTATTCCCACATAAAGCACTGTGACTTTAGTTTGCGCCAATCTAGTAAACTTTAAAGAGTTGGCTATTTTCATGCATATAGCCCATTGCACATGTCTAGTGAACATGAGGGGTTAGCATAAGCACCTCCAACCTCATAGCCCTCATTCCAACTATAGACCTAAAGGTGTTACTTGAGGTCTACAGTTGCAGCTAGGCTAGTTATTACCTTAGCCGGGGGGAGGGTTGTCGCAACTTTGTGGTCAACTGCTTTACAACTCCTCTGTTAATCTTTTTTGACCTTTATCCTACACCCTACCACGATCACACACTGAACTCTGCTGACACTGTAAGCATGAGGTTTGTCATTTTTTCAGCAGACTCCTGGCTGTTAAAAATATACACAGATTTTAGCGAAACGGGGCTGTCCGCTGTTAGAAATCCCACAAGGAGGAATTCGAACATAATTTTATTTTGGTATCGGGTCCGACATGAGTTTACTACAACAACGACCACCGGTAGTCAAAGAATTGCGGAAACTCAGTGTTTCTCCGCCAAAGTCCCACCCGCCGTTGTTATGAGAGGCGAGCATCAGAGCAGACAGACACGCCCCCACCTGAGAGCAGATTCCAGCTGAGCAGACCTGAAATCCAGCAGGATCCAACTTCTCCCTGAAACCTTTTTATTGTTCCTCACAAACACAAAAAGTATGAGAAAAAAGAAAAAGCTGAAAAAGTTAAAAAGAATATTAAAAGAATTCCAGGAAAAATGTCAAACGGACAGCAGTGTTCTTTGGAGATAAATCCTTATTTTGTTGGGCTGCCTGGAAGCTGAAGCCACACAGGCCGACTGATCACTGTCCGTATAACAGCATAAGAAAGGTCACATCATTGACCTGTGAGGTCTGTGATGTTCTTCCATCAACAGAAACTCTTCATATGTGGCCCAAATGAGGGATCTGTGAATTTCGCCTGGAATTTGTTTTTGTATTTTCATTCAAAAATGTGTTTATTACTTTGTTGACTAAATGTATTCTTGTTTTTTTATATGAAATGACACCTAAAACTTTTATTCTACGTTGTAAAAACAGTTTGTTAAACATTTTGGGGGTTTCCACAGCCAAATGAATCAAAATTTTTCAGACGGAATTTTCTGTTTTTGCATAATTTATATCTAGTGTGTGAATAGAACGTGTAAAGATGACTAAATAAAGGTAGTGTCACAAATGACAGGTTGTACTGAGTTAAATGATACTAAATAAGCATGCATGTAGTTTTTCAAATTGAAAATACAGAGGTTAATTCATAAGGACACAAAAACGGAGCTTTAGCCTCTAGGTTCCAAAGGGTTAATAGTCCCGGTAAATAGCTGTCCGTCCTGGGAGAGGATCCCCTCCTCATGTGGTAAAGCATAAATAACTAATTTAGAAGTTATGAATTGAATTAAGATAACTACGATAATAGATAAGTAAAGATTTAAAGGGGTACAGAACAAAGAAATGCTCAAAAATGCAATTTTGAGCTTAATTGTTTTAATGTATGTTGTTTATCATCAGGAAAATGCTACAAGAATGTCTATAATGTAAATCAATAACAATTCACAGACATATCAAAACCCCAGATAACAAAAACTTCTAAAAAGTCTCCATTGAACGATAAGGACTGAAGTGTCAACTCCTGTTCCAGGTCTCCTCAGGCTAGAACCATCAGCTCCTCTGTTTGGACTGTAATTCTCTCGCAGGTCATGACTTCAGTCACGTACTTTATTTCACAGGGTAAGCTCCTGCCGTAATCTCCAGTTTCAGTTATGCACATATAAAAATATATATTCATGTAACCTCAGTGCTATTTCACACTTATTGCCCTTAAGAGACTAGACATAGGCGGAATGAAAAGACTCTCCAGTCACCGTGTCTGTCATGTTAACCTTTGAATTTCTATTCTCGTACTCAATACCAGCCATGCTTGTATTCATTATTATTACGTACAGGTGTGGATGTCTGGTACAGAGGTAAATATTAGACATCTTGTGCATATTGCCTTATATCACTGCTTTGGCTGCAAAGGTTACAAGAAGACAAACTCACTCCAGACTGTAAAATGCGAGTGTTTCACTGAAGAACAGAGACTTTCTGAATTGTTTGATTTGAGAAGCAGATGCTGAAGATGAAGAGCGAACATCTGCCACCTGCTGATCTTGTTAGCAGCTGCTAATCCTCGCCATCGCGCTTCCAGTGGTGAAGTGTCTGTTCCCGCCACGCAGCCGTCACTCCCCGCTGCTGTTCGGCTCCGCCGCCTCTGGTCCAGAGGAGTGGCGGTGGGGGAAGAGATTGTCACCCGTGTTTGTTGAAAGTTCCTGCTTGTTTCTATGACAACCAGCTTGGTTTTGGAGGAGATGGGGCGCTTATCCGTGGACATTTGTTTCTTTTGTGGAGCACATTTTAAATATTTCAGGCAGGTCAGAGTGACACATGCTGCTCGGTTTACCAAGTACTGTCAGACTGATGCAACTCAGGAGGGTTGCTCCCATTCCAGCCATCTTCATCAATGTTTTTTTTTTTTTCTTACCATCCACAAACCACTGTGCCTCTGGCTATTACCCACAAAATCTCAGCAGCCCAACCAACATGTCAGAAAATGACTGGCATTAAATATGACACACAGTGCTTATGCCATCATCGAGGAGAGAGGGCCTTTTTTTCCTCTCGAGCTGAAATGAGGATGGTGCAGAGGGCTTTTTATTTTTTGACTAACATGTCCAGCAGCGTCTGAGTCACTGCGTTTCTATCTCCCACTTGCTGTGCTTTCAGAAAACTGCATAAAAAAATCCTCCAGATTTGAAGATCCTTTGATGAGACCAAAACTTAAATGCTTCTTTAAAATTCAAGCATTTCTGTACGGTTGGATGAAGATTTAACAAGAAGTTGATCTACTTTTTGGGGTGTTTTATGCAAACCAGAATCGCCCTGACCTGCCCACTCGCTGCTGCTGCTTCCCAGTGATCCTCCTCACATTTATTGATCCCAGCCTGTCCTCCTACTAGGCAGGCCAATAACGCAACACAATGCAGAGTTTGCATGTTCGGAGGCCAGCAGGTATCAGCAGACCGAACTCAGAAGGAAATGACTGAGAGTGATACAGATCAGTTAGAGCCAGGTTGCAATTGATTAGGAGCAAGTGTATAAACAGATTGAGAGATCAATGGAGATGAGTCAATAAAAACCTCACACGTTCGAATGAAGCCAGCAGTCACTACTCAGTTGCGGTGAAGCCTGACTTTACAGTTTGTGATTAAACCATATTCTGAATTCTGCAACTCTTTGTCAGGTCAGCAGTAAAACTAGATGGGTTTGGGCAACTTTAGACCACTGCACAGGTCCAGCGGTGATGTCAACTATTCGTTTGATGCCATTGTTACCTCTGTAATTGCCATCATCTTGGCTGGAAATAGGTGATATAGTGTCGGTCAAACTGGTTCTAAATTTGTTGGGATAATGGTCGCTTGTCAATGTAGGGACCAAACCTTTATGCTTCTCCACATCTGTGACCATGAATGAACCTTGTGCACCTGGTGTCTTTCATTTATTATCATCTGGGATGATATGGCTTGTGCCTTAGTCTTGTGCACCCATACAGATGCTTCCGGTTTCTGGGTTGTTCAGGTCCATGGAGGGTTGTAGACATCTTAAAGGAAGTGCAGGTATGTCTTTCAGTTGCCTTGAGGATCATGATGCCACCGTAAATGGAACGTACCATTGTTATGATGAATGGGTGATGCTGCTGTACAGTGTCCTCACGCTGTACTATAGTCATTAGTGAGGTGCAAGTACTGGTCCCTTACTAATCGTGCACAAATGCAGCCCAAACAGAGTGTGTACATGACACAAAAGTGCATGTAGGATATCCAGACAAACGATGATTTGATTGTCTAATTTGCCAATGAATCAATAAGAAAATGTCAAATTTCTAACAGTCAGGCTGTAGGTATGGAGCACACAATGGGCATTTGAGGGGACCTACCGGTACTTCACCCTTACGTACCCTTACATACCACTAGAAAAATGTCCATGAATATTTTTGAATACACAGTCTTAAAATTATATCAGGCCACCTGTGTGTCTCGTACAGGTTTGCCCATTTTAGGTCTGCAGATAGCCCACATCTACCCATTGGGAAAGTTGAGACGGAGGCATTACCCTAGTCTTCAACAGGCACAACCCTGCCAGTTTTCCAGCTCTCCCTACTTGATGTTGACCATCTAAGTCAGGGGTGTCCAAAGTCAGTCCTCGAGGGCCGGCCTCCTGCTGGTTTTCAAGACACCCTGCCTTATCTTCTGCTGATTAACTGGATCAGGTGTATTTGGCCAATAAGGAGCTTCAATTGCAGGTTGGTTGGAAAACTTGTAGGACATCAGCCCTCGAAGACTGACCTTGGACACCCTTGACCTATGTCAAGGGTGTTCAGTCAGTCAGGATGTAGAATCACCTTAGTCACCAATCAGCTAATCAGTTCCAGAGAACTGGAATACTATACATGGGGTGGTCATGGTGCAGCGGTAGGGTGGTCAGCCCATGATGTAAAGGTTGCGGGTTTGATTCCCGACCTTGGCCACTCATGTTAAAGTGTCCTTGGGTCAGACATTGAACCCCATATTGCCTCTGATGGGAGATTGGTACCAGTGTTCGGCAGGGAAGCCACCATCAGTGTGTGAATGTGCGTGTGTGAATGGGTCTACGACTGCAAAGGGCTTTGGGCCTTCAAGGAAGGTAGAAAACTGCTATGTAAGTATACACCTTTTACCATTTACAAACAGGGAAAGTTGTGGCTCTCAATGACCAGGTTTAGCCAGCCCTGATCTACAGTAGAATCAAGGTAAGCACCTTTTAGAAGGATTTTTTTAAGGTTTCTACAACTGATGTTTCTCTGCTGGTATGTAGTGGTTGATTATTCCTCCTGTTTCTTCTTGTCCAAGTGTTTTTTTGGCTTGTATCATGACATCTGGCTGTCCATTGTTTAGCGCCTTTCTGGGATTCTGACTTTGGTCTGTCCTAATTGTCTGTCTTCTGGCTGAGTTCCTGACCGCCATTTGACTTTGAGATATGTTTCCAGCACTACCAAAGTTGGATTTTCAAGGAAGTGGTACCTGTAGAGAATCTCTTCCACTTCCCTCTCCATCTCCGATGATAATCCTGCCTCATCATTAACGCATACTCATCCAGTGAGGAGTACTACACCATCCAGTTTAAATATTTCAAGGGTTAAAAGGGCACTTGTGACTAAAACTTAAAGCATTACATTCAATCATTTAGTTCACATGTTTACTAAGCAATTTGCTACCTGACAGCTGACTGCAATACTTTTTTGATGCAAAATTTGTTCTACAAAAATCGTTAGATCGATGGATCTGAGAATTAATTTTTGTTTGACTCTAGAGGCACTTTCTCTCACCTAAAAGCTAAAAAACAGAGAGGTATATAGAGACTGAGCTGTTCATAACTTTAATTTTTGTCTGCTGTCATGTGGTGCACTTGTGAGGATGTTTCGGATGCTCCAGATAATAACGGCATGCACCATTAACTCTGTAAGAGTAATGGAGTAATTGAGTGTAATGTACTAAGCAAACAATTGTAAAAAAGTACTCAAATAATAATATTTTTAGAGGCTCGGTGAGAAATGGGGCTCTTTTAGCTTAAGATTTTAGCTTTTCCTGTTTTCCTTTTTGTTTATGTTTACATGTTTAATTTTTTCTTTTTTTTTCTATCTTTACTTTTTTATTATTTACCCCATCTGTCCTTATAAAACTACAGCTTATTTTGTCTTTATTTTTTTCCTGGTTTTCTTATGCACTCTCATTTCTAGGAATGCATAATATTTTAATTAAAAAATAAGCATCAGAATAGTTTTTCTACTTTTCCAATCCTGAAGATTTTGAGCATAAATAACTTTGACACAGAAGTCTAAATATGTAGACATTGTGATGGAAGTCTGACAGACGAGGTCCTGACTTCAGCTGTCGTTGCTGGACTGCTTCTAACATTGATCAGGTTTTGAGCAGGTGGCTTCTGACTGACAGCCTGCATGATAATGAGACGGTGGCACTGAGGGGTGGAGGTGACATGCAAGCATACAGAGGCCATGGTTTCCGACAGTAGCAGGCAGAAAAACAAAACAAAAAAACAGCCAATTAATCAAATTGGTGCTTAAAAAGTAGAAAAATACACAAAGTACCTTGCGTGACCTCATTTAGCTCAAGCGCCAGTGAAAGAATAAAGAAAATAGCTCATTACACCAAATTAAAAAAAAAAGATTTCAGCTAAATCTGCCTGTTTTTTTCCCCACGTATTACACATTAACAGTGGCAGTCAATTAAATTCAGTCAAAAGTGTACCATAAAAAAGTCAAAGACTCAAAGTAGAGAAAAGTAAGAAAAAAACTCACGGTGGCAGTGGGGTTATGGTATGGCCAAAAAAACAGGTGGATTCTATTTTGAATGCACAAAGATAAAGGGATAAGATCCTGAGGCCCATTGTTGTGGAATACATCCAAGAAAATCACCTCATGTGCAGCATAATGATACGCAGTCCCATGTTACAGGGATCTGTACACGATTCTTGGAAGCTAAATACATCCCATATTTTTTCATTTGAATTTCAAATGAAATTTCAGAATTTCATTTTGAAGTTTGATTAAAAGAAAAAAAAAGAAACAATATTACATACACGTAAATGAACACAAAAAACCCACACCCTAAGCCATGACTTTTGTGTATTGCATTTTATAATTAAAATTTGAGTTGTTGCTCGTGTAACATTCTGTGAGCATACTCACACAAATATCCACATTCGGTTGCACCATGTGTGTTTTTATAAAATACTAAACTTAGTCTGAATAAATGAAAAATCTGACATAATTGAACTTTTGTTGTTTGTTTTCTCTGCTTCCCATGAGGACTGCCTTAGTTGTGAGTTTTTAAAATTTGCAAAATAAATGTGTTTACTCCTTTTTTGTTTATGTGCATAGCCTCATAATGGCTTTCCAGCCTCTTTCCGTGCACTTTTGCTTTGTCCATTACCTGAAATGTAAAGAAATATTGTGGAATTAGCATGATTCAGTGTTTCAAACCCACACAGCACACACCAGGGAGTTTTCTTTCCCTTTTTTTGTTGAATAATTTGCATACTACTGTTGGCATCTCATTATTCATTTTTTTATGATAATGTCCTGGAGCTTCAGAATGTTAATAAAATAAAGCAGTAAGATAAAATGAATGATTGCAGGAGTCAAGTTCAGCTTCCATCTCCTTCAGGTGGTGGATCTTGTTGCCGTGTAAGGTGGTCCTGCGTGGCGTGCTGTGGAGGACAGCAGGAGTGTGTTTATGTGTGCGGATCATGATCTATCAGCATCCAGCAGGCTAACTTCTTAGGTGAGCTGACTGCTGGATGACTGCTCAGCCAAAAAAAACAAACAAACAAAAAAAAAAAATCTGCAGTGAGCCAAAAGCTTACCAGTAGAGAAGGCAGGCAGACCAATCTCTTGGAACATTTTTTTTTCTGTCTTGCGATACGTCAGACAGATTTAGCTGATGACACAGAAGAATTGCATCAGTGAATCAGGTTCACATCGATCCCACTAATGCGACTAATTCACTACGTGAACTCTAGAGACCTAAATCTGATGACCAGATGAAAATCTGGAAAATTTCTTAGCAGAAGATTATTTATGATCCATGGTCATACACATTTTTTCTTCAGGCATGCTGCAAGGAACGAGTCATAGAGAACACTTAAACAACACGTAAAGCTACTTTAATATTGGGCTTGAAATGTGCGTTCAAGCAACCAATTTCAATGAAAAGTCTATGTAAACACACAAATATGTCTGTTTTTGACTTTAAACTTTCATGTTACATAAGATTTCAAGTCACACGATACACGGCCATTGATCATACAAGTTAAGGTAGTTGACCAATCAGGGACTCGACTTTGGTAATGACGCATGAGTAGTGTCCTTGTCAAAACATGGAAGTGCCGACAGGTTGAAAAGTGATCAAGAATGAGAAATTAATGATTGCAGCTTGTGCAGAAGTCATTCGTATAAGAATAGAGCTGTGAAAGAAAATGCCATATTTTCACCGCTTCAATATTTTTTCAACTGTGAGTACATGTGCTAGTATCAGGTAGCGACAGTCCACTGTGAACACCATATACTAAAAGCGTGTTCAAGAACCCGCGGTTAGGGCGTTCTTGAATGCTCATCACATTGTATATGTGACTTAAGGGCGAGTAAAGGGGAAGTAGATGAGATTCAGGCACGTCGTATGGATTTTTACTATTTTCAACCCCCTAACTTTTGCAGACAGCAAAAGGGACTTCTAAGTTCACTTTTTAAGTACGTTCTTCTTCAGTGTCCAATACAGTTTTTTCCCTTTTCCACCCACAGACTGCATGTATCTATACTGAAAAAAGTAAAATACAACATCAATAAAAAAATCTGTAATTTTTTACATTTAAAATTATTAGTTTTCATAAAATTAAAAATTTAAGTTGAATTACAAATTCAAATAAATAAAAACTAATATTTTGATAGTTTCAAATTACAGAGCATTTGTTAATTGATACAATGTTTGATTTTTTACAGTGTAGAGGTAAAGGCTGTTGTAAATAAGCCTTTACTGATGCCTTGAGTTTGACATATGGACACTGTTCAACAGCATCACCCATATGTCATTAGTACAACCAATCAACATTATCCTTACAAATACTTCATGACACACTTATCATTCATACCATAGTTGTATATTCCTTTTTCAGTGAGTTTCAAGGGAATTCCAAGACACACCTTGATGACACGCCTCCTCCTCTTCTCCTGGACAATCTAGAAATCTGCAACAACTCTTGTACAAATGCATGTCTCTTTTTTTCCCGTCTTTCAGACCTCATTCAATTATTATTGGAGGTTTATCCATCAGAACAAAACCTGTGAGATTTTCGTGGACATAATTTTTGCGAAATGGCAATGGTTCAGTCAAAATGTGTCTCTTAGTTGTGAGCGGAACTGTTCCCCTACCCATTGCTGAGAGCTCTCCGTTTACATTCTCCCACTAGCTTACAGCCCCTCACACCCCCAATCTAATATTACATTCAAAACTGGCAAGCAATATTGGAGCTATTCAGACCTACAGCTCAGATGAGGAACACAAAGATCTACATGAATCTAATAGTCTATCAGTGGAGTCATCAGAATGGAGCAGAGCTGGGAATTTGTGGCCAACCTATTGTATTTTTTTGATCCGATGCGACCGCTGGAGTCTTTACATGACTCTAAAGTCTGAGAGTAATCTCCACTGCATGCGATCCCGTCCAACTTTTGTGATCTGACCTCTCTGGTGCTTCGAATCCATTTTGTTGGGTTCAAATTTTCACCAAAGCTGAATTGTGAAGTTGGGGCAATTAATGACCAAAGTCGTAATGGCGAGTTATCGCTGGAGTTTTGCGAGGTCGGCAGCAGATCCGCTAGCTGCAGCCGTCCCGTAGCCATTGGGTGTTATCTCCTGTAGCTAGACCGCTCCCGCGTTGTACCTGAGCTGTAACAGATGCAGTGGCTCAGTCACAAATACAATCTTGTTCAAACTAAACTTTTTATCTGCTCCTGATTCCCAATGAAATCAATAAAGAAATACTCAGAAATGCAATTTTTAGTTTATTTTTTATTTGTCCTTTTATCATCAGAAGAAGAATACTTTAAAAACGCCAAAAACACTATTTTCATTGGAGTGTTTATTGAGTGTTTATAAAGCAGTTTTTAGTGCAAACGGGCATATTCGATTGTTAGAGATGAGTTCTGGCCAGCGAGAAGTGGGACAGTGTTCAAACCATCTTGGTTTTAGCCCATTTCGATGAAAACAGTCCTCGTGGGGAACATGCTTTCCTATTGGTCCGGTGCTGCATCGCAGCTCCAGACAACCCCGGTTGTCATGGCTCCCGCTTTCGGCATAAGCTAAATTGACTTGGATGAAAATAATGAGCAATCATTGTTTTTTTTAATCCACGAGAACGTGCTGAGAGCCTGTGATCTGTGGGACGCCTGAAACCAGCTGGAACCACGTTTGTTTACCAAAACAACATCATTTTCATGATCACCATCTTTATCAGGAAATGATTTCTAAAACATTGTTGTTTTAAATGGAGTCCTTACAGTCCTGATTCTGCCTTCTTTCTGAGGCGTTCGTGTGCAGCAGGAAAAGACAGACACTAGTGGAGAAGGGAATGAACGTTAAATGAGATGTCAGACGGAGGGATTATCAAACAGTTGTGGGAGGAAGAGTCGGAGTCAGGGAAGAGTCAAACCCCGCGAGACGAGAAGGTCGAAACCTTAATTAGTCTGCGGAAGGCTGTGATGTCACCGGATCCCGTCCTCTGCCGGCGCCGCTGAGGACGCAGCAGAAAGCGCGGCCTCTGGCCTCGGCAGCACTCTCCTCTGTCTCACCGCTGCTCAGCCTCCAGGCCCCGACGCTGTGCTTTTTGGCCCTTTTTCCCATGATGCATCCCTTATCTACGATGGAGCACGAGCAGCTGCTGCATGACTGACAGTGGAATCAACCTTTGCTGCAAATACCATCTACCTGACCATCTCGGGGGCAAATCAGTGCAACACTGGTCCAAATCAGAGCGACACATGAAAAGTGGCCTCTGCGCTTCACTTTCCTGTGAGCGTGTCCCGCGTCAGCCTGTCGTCTCTTTTCGGCGCTATCGCAGGGAGACAGGCAGCCAGCCACTGTGAAGAAGTGTGCTTTGGAATGACTTACACCCACTTGATCTCATGAGGCTGCATCGCAAATGCTGCTCAGAAGCATCGGCATGGACAGGAGTCCAGGAAACGACGGGAGATCAAGCATTTCACCAAAACAAAACAGCTTACAGCAACAATTCTTGACAGAAAAAGAAGGATTAAAGGAACTGAATCAACACAAAGTCTTTAGAATTTGGTAAATTAACTGAAAAAGGTAATTTTTTTTGGTCTTTTTATCACACATTTCTCAACCTAACAATAAGAAAGTTAAAGGTTTGGATGGAAATGAGATGGAAATGCCCCATCCCTTGAAAAAAAGAAGAGCTCTAATCAGCACGGTCGTTTTTTTTACATTTAATTTATTAATAAAGATGAGGTTTTTCCTCATTTTTGAATAATTTTGCTAAAAGAGATAGTGTGTCACTCACTGGTTTTTGTCGGGCTGATTTACCACAAATGTACAGTGACTCCAACATGGATAGCAGATTCAGTAAAACTGGGTTTCTGGGTTTTTTTGACAAAAAAAAATCATCTGTTATTGAAATTAAGAAATAATTCAATGTAATGGATACATTTTTTGGGTGTAATAATTCAGTTTAACAATGATTCAATTCATATAACTTGTTGTGGCCAATCTGATTCACTCAATCAATCCAGGAGATCTCAGAGATAAATCCCTGGTACTGAACAGTTTGAAAAGATTGCTTCAAAACATTATGAAAACAAAGGGAATGCATTCATTTCCAAGATTTTTTTTTTAAATACAGCCAAATATGGATTAGTTTAAGAGCAAAATAGCTTAAAAAATGTCAGTCGTTGATGGAAAATCCAGATATAACGTTTGGAGAGAATATCTCCAGGTAATATAATCCATTTTTCAGTTACTACCCCACTGGTTGCACTGTACAAAATTGTTCCATGTGATATACTGTGCAGAAGCCTCAGGCTCTGCATGTAAAACACTCATTTTATATTTACCCTGTGGAAAACAGCTCCAAGAACCATCAGCAGCAGTCAATATAAAGAGCCATAAAGCTGCTGACATTCAACGACTTCAGAGGCTATAGTATTTTCAAAGCAGAAAACCAAAGTTTACGAACCAATATTTACATTTATTTTAAAGAATAAATTCTGGTGGAACTTTTTCATATGGAAATTTAAAAAAAAATCAATGAGAAACTGCTTAAACAATTCAGCCAAATGAGTGTAAAAAGTCTCTAAAATGTATAAATGCAGACAGAAAATGAGTGTAGAATGTGGAATGCTGGATGACGTTAAAATGTAACAGAGAAATTTAAGGTTTTTAGGTTGTTCAAACGAACTTCTTACAATTGAAATAGATGTTAGGTTAGAAATACTAGAGAAAAGCACAATGACTGTCTGGAATTTGAACCCCCAACCAAGTGACATCGATCTTTATCGGATGGTTTATTAGATTGATAAAGACAAAAAAACGTGAAAAGAAAAAAAAATATCTCAATAATATTACATATAATATATATTTTTTCATTTTTGCACGTATTGCAATCAATCACTAATTGTGTTTCCATTTAATGTGAAAGTAAATTTGTGATTATAAATTTTTCCAAATGGAAATGACACTTTCTTTTGCATTTATCGAAGAAAAAGTTTTTGTGGTTGGAGAAGTTGGTATTGAAATCGACATATTTCTGCAACGGAAACTCTTTTATCAAATAGAATGAATCTCTTGACCAACAACCCGATACCACACTTAAATGTGCTCAGGAGGGCTGGGTATCGATTATAATTTCCAGAAACAAACAATTCTGACTTTTTTTCAATTCTTCAATTCAATACATTTATACATATTTGCTTGGAAATTCATTAATAATGTACTATTTGTTTTGAATATATTTATATTAATCTGATACAATTTACATACTGCAAAGTTTATTAGTGAAATCATTGGATTGTCCATAGCATACAGTGTTACATGGTTTCTTAAAATGAGAAGCTAACAAAAATGTTCAGATCATTAACATTGTAAAAAAAGTTAAGTAACAAGTGCAACTTTGCACGTTTCACCTCACCAAATTCATTTTCCAAAACCATCCATACTTGCAGCCCCATGTTGAGCAGCACAATAACAAAATGGCTCAACCTGAAGCTTTCTGTCTTGCTGGTGGAACACCCATCAACAGAAACAAATGGGCAGTGTTTGCTCTGCGCTTCAAATGAATGTTGCAGCAGCATCAGGGTGAATGTTCGCCCTCCCTGCCTCTGTGGCTGAACACAAACAAGAGCTCCTTCTCTGCTGCGCTTCTGTTTACTGGAAAAACAATAAATTAACTGCTGCAGTTTTTGCTTGTTAGTGGCCTGATTTACACTGGGTGATGTTATGCAAATAATTAAGAGGGTGCACATATGTCACTGAGAAAAACCAACAAGCACTATGTATTTTTTTCCGTATGCAAACGTTCACCTGGAGTTTTAAATGTCATGAAGGAAGAGCCAACACGCTGACAGCAGGCTATGTTGTTATTAATTCATAAATGTCTCCAATGAAAAATAAGAAATTTGAACAACTTTCACACTGAGCTGTTTGGTCCGGTATGTTTAAAGGAACTTTGAACAACCTGGAAACAAGTTTGAGTTTGCATGCAAGAGAATTTTGCTGCAGTCCAGTGAACTCCAGTCACAATATCCAAGAATGGAAAACAAAAATAAAAACTTATTTGAGCAAAAGTAACTAAAACAACAAAGAATCACTAAGTGGGGAATACATTTTAAAACATTTTGCCAGTGTCAGCTTTGAAAATCACCAGAAAGTAGTAAAATCACCTGTCTATGCGGCAAGTAATTTTTACTTAAAAAGAAATTTTATAAGATATCTAAATCTAGAAACACAAGCATTCCAAAAGAGAAAAATAAGATAAAATCTGTCAGAATTACTTCAAACTGAATGTTATACAGCCCAATCATGAGGATTTCTGAGTCTTTATGCTCCTAATTAAAGTTTATTTTGACTAAAGTGACAAAAATCAAGTGTAATAAGTAGAAGATACACATTTTAGAACAAAATGTGATTGAAATAACAAAAAAAAACATTCTTAGTACAAGTTGTCCCATCTTAATAAATCCCCATTAAATCTAAAATTCAGACTTATTCTTAGAACATAATTCTAAATATTTGCTTTCCAAACAATGACATTGAACGTCAGTCTAATTTGTTAACATTTTTTGAAATTTTAATAACATCCTAAAAACTGAGTCTTATACCAAGTTTTTTATTTTTTTTATTTTCAAAAGTATGATAGTTTATAGCTCTTAACAAAAGGAAATATTCTTAACTGATTTAAAGAAAAAATTGGAAAGATTTGGAGCAAAGAGAAGTAAAACTACTTAAAAAAAATAAAACTTGAATTTTTAAAAACAAGGTTTTTAAATGTTTAAAAGTACCAAATAGTTAACAAACAAAAGCACAGACTTTATACATTCAAACAATTCAACACATTCTTACTACCAACTCGTCACATACTGATGTTTGGTTAAGGACCCCTCCACGTCACTTTTTGACACTTTGAGTGTCCCCAAGTCATCGTTTTTTGTAAAATCAAGGGTACCGGATGCGGTATCACACTAGTCCTTGGGTAGCGGTCAGTACCAAAACCCTAACCCAGTACTGGTACCCTAACCTTAACTCGGCACCTGAAGCAAACAAGTACTACACTCCACGTCCCGGTACTGGATCGGTTACGGTTCGTGGCCTAAAAGTTGGGGACCCGTGATTTAATGGGAACAGCCAGCATGTCAAAAAACGACGAGTTGGGGACACTCAAAACGTCATAAGGAGGTGTCCTTAACTAAATGTCAATATGTGATGAGTTGGGAGTGAGAATGTGTTGAATTATTAAGTCATTTGATATACTTGGAGAACATAGAAACTACACCCAAAAAGGTCCCAGGGGGTTTGAACCAGGATCCTCCCGCTGAGAGACAAGAATGCCAACCACTATGCAGCCTATCACTGATAAAAAAAAAAAAAGCTTCACCAAACCCCATGAATGAGTCTCTCTTTTTCTTCTTTTGTTGTAAAGTTGGAGTAATTAAGATGAACTTGATGGTGCAACTCGCCCCCTAGTGGTCACCCAGCGAACTGACCCATCTCCAGTGAGAGCGCCGGCTCTTTGCCAGAGCTGCTGGAGTCTGTGATCTGGCTCGGTGAGAAGACTGGGAGCGCATGGACTTCACGCAGTATCCTCACACGCTTCAAGAATGACTTTGAAGCAAAACGGAATTTCATCAAAGAGGACACACAAAACGGTCGAGGAAGTCCTGAAGGACATCATTAACAAGTGCTTGGAAGACTGCATGGGCATTAGTCAGCCTAAAGGCCATGACTAACCACTCAAAGTGGCTCAGCAGTGCGGCCGACACTCTTGTATTCGTCTCATGCGTGCTGATTTTGAAGATTTTATTCTTTGAAAATCATCAAATGGAAAGATAAGCAACTGCAGTAGTGATTTGAGACTCTTTTTGATTTCACTTCTTCCTCGTAAATATTGCAACTTGCTCTTAAATTATAATAAAAGTTTTCATAAAAAAAGCTAAAACCTGTTTTCTATCAGAGGACTGCCGTATTTTTATTTTGTCCCTTTCATATCTCCAGAGGAAGTCAAACAAGCACAACAAAGGAAAAACTGCTTCAGAGCAGTAAACAGCAAAACCCAGATATTAGAAAGAAAAGAAAATACATTGGAACTCTCCTAGGTTGCCTGCTGGATCATTAGGATTCTTTTTTTATTGTCATAAATAATAGAAAAACTAAAGGGTGAAACTGAGGCTCCCACAAACAGTTTTATTCACATGAAATGCTTTACTGGCAAAAATAGTATCTCCATACTAAAATGATTTTTACAAATAGCTGAAAATGTTTAAATGTTTCTTTCAGATAGATATTAAATCAATGACAGATTGAAACTTTGGTGTCACGATGCAGATTTTTTCTCTTCTAAACCGAAAAGAGCATCCTCCTATTAAACATTAGAAAATACATTTTTTGTGGGTATTAGTGCTGATAAAAAATATCAATAGTATTGATCTGAAGTTGGTATCAAATCAAAAGATATCAATATTTCCATTTATTTAACTGCTGAGTTGTTCTTGAAAAGTTACTTTTCACTTGTTTTTATGGTTCTAATTAAAGGCTTAGAAGTTAGAAATTATTTACATTTTTACCACTTCTTTTTTTTCAATAATTAAACATTTTGATTTACTTTTGTATCATAGTTACTTGTTTCTTTTAGTTTGTTGACTGTTTTGTATTCACTTCTTCACATTTGATGTCATTTCAAGGGGTTTTTATTTTAATAAACTGTTTTTCATTTAATTGAAAATCCATGCTTGCAACAAGTGATGACATCACACTTCAGTAACACCACTTAGACAAACGACTTAGTGCTGAGTTTCTTGCTATTATTTATTATTCATTATTTATTATTTTTGCATTGACAGCTCCTTCTCAAACAACTACTCTCTTCAGGGTTCATGTCACTGGGCAGACAGTGAGCTCCCCATATATCCTAGCTGGGCTTCAACTCTGACCGCACAGGTTTAGAAAATTACGTGCAAATAGTCACTTTTTTGTGTGAAAAACAACAGCCATTTTTTAAAAAACTAATAATACATAAATATATATACATCGACGACAAACCAAGCTAGCATGCTACTTGCTAGTACCTACTTTATCACACACTTCACGCCTCCCAGCCTGATTTCTCCTTATTTAAATTCAATTCCTATCTTATGATGATTCCTCTCATTTGGATTATTTGGTATTATGATCATGGTTTTTCCGGTTGATTGCAAAACATTGCGTCCTGTTTTGTGATTCTGACCTCCTCAGTTCCTTACTGGGAAAGACTCAATACATAGTAATGGTGCATGTGTGTCACATCCTATGTCCCCCTGATGGTGGTCCAAGGATCTGGACTATTGGTAATGGGTATCAATAATAATTTCCAGCAACTATTCCATTCAATTCACAAGAGCTTGGATCGATTCAATTCTGATTTTTTTTTCGATTATTTCAATCCTCTCAATTTAATTTAATTTTGCACATTTATACATATTTGTTTAGAAATACAATAATCTATATTTATGTTTTGAATATGTTTATATTAATCTGATACAGTTCATATACTGTAAAATGTATTAGTGAAATTAAGATATTTTCTATTGTATACAGTGTTGGATGGTTTCTCAAAAGGAGAAATTCCTACAAAAATGTTCAGATCATTAACTTTGTTAACATTGTTCTGCTTCTCCTGGAGGGCGTTTCAGTTTGGCCACTAGGTGGAGATCACAATATAGCATTACACCTTTTTCATGATGAAGAAGAAAGTATGAGTATACAGCTGTTTTAAACCACAAATGGTTATTTTAAAAAATATATTTCCCTAAAAGAGCTTGGAAAAGTCATACCTGTGAGTGCATGTGTCTAAGGGCTAAGCAGTGAGGCAGACAAACTTAGTCATTTCACCGAGTGAATGTTGAGATGAACCAACTCTGCTGACTTTATTTATTGTAAATACATAACATCACAGGAGGACAGTTACGATGACAGATCTCCTTCACTGTTGCCCCGGTAATAAAGTCTGAATAATTCAACACTTCTGAACTTATGATGCTATTTAGAATCAGGTTGAAGGCTACGCGTGCACTTTATAATTTATGAGTGTTGGGGTCAGGGGTGCGCTGTTTGTGTGGCTCCCCTCATCAGCCTGAATATGCAGAAGACACATGCTAAACATGAGCGGCTCGCCTGCCTCGTCTTCCTGGAGGTCACAGCTTCATTATGGGATGTGTGTGTGAGCCCACTCAAACAAGCTTGGGCCAATTATTTTGATTAATTTGATGCACCTTTTTTCCCAACCTCATTCCGCTTGCAGCATCTGCTCGGGCTCAAGGAAACGATGATGCACGAGGCAAGCGTTTAGCCTTGAGGTAGGGAAGGAAAAAAGAAGGAATCGCCAGAATGGACTCTGACCAAATGGAATTTAGCTTACAAAGAGGTGAAAAAGATGGAAATATACAGTTGGGATGTTTATTAGTGCTAATAAATACTGTGGCCATCATTTTATCTGTCAGCTCCACCAGTTGGGGGGGTTCTTTGAGGCCTGCAGTTATCTGGATGAACTCCCGTCATCTGTGCCCGCAAATGTTGGGCGGCGGTACATCTGCCCGCTCCTGACAGTAACTGCTGCTTTTTACGAGTGCCTTCCTGAGCCCAAGATGACAGTGTTTTATGGGGGATCCTCTGGCGGTGCTGACGATATTTACAGTCCTCCGTTGAGCCTCCCCGCCGGGTTCCGCTGGGGAAGGGCAGCGGGATCTGGGAGGAGGCAACAATCGGCGGCGCCGCAGTGGTTCAAATGTCATTATCTCCTCAAGAATGACATGAAAACGCGCTTGAGCAGCAGAGAAATCTCACATGCGGGGATGAGTGTATCATCCCCACAAGTGTCACAGGGATTAATAAGAGAATGTACCCAAACACAAATGCATGGATAATCCTAATGAGGCATAAAAATGAGGCACTTCCAGTTTAAGCTGGAAGAGGGAGGATGATGGTGGGGAGCTGGGGTGACAAACGAGGAAGAGATGAGGAATAAGGCGCCCCTGAGGGACAATGTGCTCTCCTTTACTCTGAAAGAACAGGGGAAGTAGCTCAAACAAGAAGAAAACTGAAAAATTACATTTAAAGATAAATAATGGGCTCATTGGTGACAAATGAGGGGAGAAAGAACCATTGTGTTTAAGAACCAGGAACTTAATGATGAACTAATGACTTTCACTTTGGGGCTTTTTGTTCCTCACTAAGGTTTGTTTAAAGCTATGGATTCTGGTACAAATCAAAACTCATGTCTGCCTGAGAATAAAGATTTTTGGTTTGGGATTTGGGACTGACCTGAGAAGTGAATTAAAGAAAATGAGTAATAATAATAATAATAATAAAAACCCTACAAAGAAATTCAAATATGGTCGAGTCATGGAAACGTTGCCAAATGTCTCAACAGAAAATATGACAAGGACAATTCTCAACAAAATGTAGAAGACTAACTAGACTAATTGGTTTGATGTTGAATGTCTTCGGTTACAGTCAAACAAGAAGAGTAACTCAAACCCTGTGAAATTTTACTTTTTAGCCAGAAAGTTTGTATTTGTAACCCAGCCAAGCCAAACTGATACATTTCTGGTCCCTGCTCTTATTGTTGTGGGTCACTGCTTTCTGTACTTTAAACGGCGTCTAGTCATCAAAACAGACTCTTTTGCCAAAACTTTTGCTGTTACAATCTAAAAACCTGATCAGAACAAACACACAACTCACTTTTTGGCCGAATCCAGATTCTTCCTCTACTCCAAAAGGACATTTGAAAGGAAAGGGGTGTCTGAAATAGATTTTAAATGGGCAGAGCGAATTGACTTAGAGTTTTGTATCCTTCGGCCAGTAAGGCGAGCCACACGGTGCCGCGGAATAGAAGTACTTTTCTCACATGGATATACCATGAAGCACAGGAGTTTACTTTTATGTATAAGTAAGGACTTTGATTTTGCATGACTTTTTAAAGTTATAAAACTGATGTATTTTCCAAACACTGGTAGCTACGCGCAAATATAGATGACCGGCGAATATTGATGACATCATTGAGTGTTAGTACCGTCTGAATTTGAAGGCACTATTTTTCCATATCTCTCGGTTTGTAGGGGTAGAGAGAAGTCAATTTGGATTGGGCCTTTAAATTCAATTACCTCTTCAACTATAGGGTGAATTCAAAGTTTAAAGAAATTTTGAAGTAAAAAAAACTATTATTGGACACTCTGATTATTTCTTCAACCCAATTATTGGGTTTTTCATGTTGGGATAGGTCTTTGGTTCTCTTTTCGGAGCAATACAAATTTTTGGGGTTATAGTGGTTTCATTTTAACCCGATCTATATTTGTCCTAATCTTTTTCTTTTCTTTTTACCTCTGTGTTGAAACAATTTGTAACTAATTACCTCCATTCCATTGGATATCAAGCTACACACTAAACTACATTAGCAATAGTCATGGGAGTGTCAATACCAAGACATCGAAATATATATACCTGCAAATCACCAACTTTGGTAATGACTACTCTATTAAAGTGTTGATTTCTAATACATTAAAATAAATAATTGTATCATTCCTTAGATATGTTTAGTTGTTAGGTCAGTTACCCCAGTCTTTTGTGCAGAAACACCCCCCAGTCCACAGTATATTGAAGTGCTCTACCAGTCATGTGACCAGAGGAGCTGCAAGTTGTGCTATGTACACACCAGGTATGCACGGCCCATTCAAGAACACGCTGAACATGGGGTTTTGTAGCCCTTCTAACATATGTTCACACTGAACTGTCACTACCCAGTACTAGCACATTTACTCACAGTTGGAATAGGATTGTGCAAAATGTCTAAGCGTGCAAAATCTCACAAATATAATTATATTTGTTTTTAGGATAACAAATAGTATTCCTAAAACAATCACCAGTAGGAAAATAATAATGTTACTGGTTGTTCTGTACCAGTAACTGGTAAAGAATGTTTTATGCAGAAAGTAATTGGTACCCTATCAAATCTCTTTTTTCAGTCACTTTCAGGATTTATTTCAAAACTGAGGAACTCTTAAGCTGCTCTTCCTCTGAACGAGTTGAAAAAAAGTAAGACCAGCAGACACAGGTGGTCTCTCATCTCTGGGACCCACACCAGCAGCCATCACCAATTATCCACACTGTTGCTGGGAGGAAAATGAGTACGCTTGCAGGCATTAATTCTCAGCAGCAAGCAGCACTCATGCTTTTGTTTTTGGGGGGAAGGAAGGAGCAATCACTTTGGGAGACAGACGATTTCTGACAAAACAGATGGACAAGTTTGATACTCAAGGGATGAGGACAGTGTTGGAAATGAAGTGCTGTGTGTCTCTGACACTTGATGACAAGAAAATGTTCCTGTGTCTCTTCACCACTTTCCAGGCTATTTGAGGGACTGGGTTTACTCTTATTCTGAAAGCTACTCTCTCTCTGAAAATATATGCACCCATAGACCTTGTGCATCTATCTTATTGGGTCCAGATGACCCCAGCCTTACATTGAAGTGTTATCCCTCCTATGACAAATGTGGACAAAGGTAGACAGGATTTCATGTCTGCCATGGACACCAGTGAAAATAAAAAATCATAAGAAAAGGTAACTGTCTTGTGGGGTCCAGATGACCCCATTCCTAATGTCAGCATACCTAGGATAGCACAATACATCTAGCTATACATTCACTGGTCACTTTATTGGGCGCACCTGTCCAACTGCTTGTTGACGCAATTTTTTCATTAGTTAATCACATGGCAAACAAGCAATAGGTAACTCTTGTGCTATCCTAGGCATGTTTATATTAAAAGTGGGGTCATCTGGACCCCATAAAATAGCACAATTGGTGTAAGACGGGATGGTCAGATTATTTAAGAAACTGCTGATTTACTGAGATTTTCATGCACACCGTAGCTGGAGAGAAAAAAGACAGGTGATGGGAAATGAGGGTGGGCTTACTCCACGCCAACAGTCCCACTTACAATTCAGAGGCAAAATTCTGAGGAATTCCTGCTGCTCTGCTGTCTGTGTATTGAGCCAGTGCAGCGATGGCTAAGAAATACTAATTTGATTCAACGTTTAAACTTTAAGAAACTTCTAGTGAGGAATTTGCACAACATGTTGGGATGGATCTTGAAAGTATCCGAGAATGGTCCAAGCAGATAAGGATATTGGGAAGATGGCAGGAGAAAAGGAGAAGACTATTTCCTGGTGAGAAAAGGGACCAGACTAATTCCTGGTGGAGAAATGGTGCAGATTATTGTCTGGTCGAGAAAGGGAACATATTATTTCCTGATGGAGAAAGGGAACAGCCTATTTCCTGGTAGAGAAAGGGCGCACACTATTTCCTGTGGAGAAGTGAACCAGACTATTTCCTGGTGGGAAAAGAGAGCAGTCTAATTCCAGGTGGATAAATGGCTCAGACTATTTCCTGATAGAGAAGGGGAACAGACTATATCCTGTGGAGAAAGGGAGCAGACTATTTCCTGGTGGGAAAGGGGAGCCGACTATTTCCTGGTGAAGAAAGGGACCAGACTATTTCCTGATAGAGAAAGGGAACAGACTATATCCTGTGGAGAAAGGGAGCAGACTATTTCCTGGTGAAGAAAGGGACCAGACTATTCTCTGGTTAAGAAAGAGACCAGACTATTTCCTGGAGGAGAGAGCACGTGACGAATTGGAAGACCTGGTTTAAATGTGGATTACTGAGGAAAAGCAGAACAACAGAGATACAGAGATTAATGATGCTTCAATGCTGTAGTGCAGCTGTTGGGCAGTCAAATTCTGATCAGAAGATTGCGGGTTCGATTCCCACCTTGACCGCCCATATGTTGAAATGTCCTTGGGGAAGACACTGAACTCTAAAGTGCTTCTGGTGGAAGGTTAGCGCCAGTGTTCGGCAGCGGAGCCACCACCAGTGTATGAATTTGTGTGTGAATGGGTCTATGACTGTAAAAGGCTTTGGGGCTTCGAGGAATGTAGAAAAGCGCTATACAAGTAAACGCCATTTACCATTCAATGAGAAAATTAACTTTCACAGCCAGTGCTAATCAGAACAATGCTCTCATCATTTCAATAAATCCTGAAATGTTCATCTGGTGTTGCTGTCTGCATCTTTTGACCAAATTTCACTGCAAAATGAACCTCTTAGCCATCACCATTCTGTCTGAGCCAAATTTTTGGAATAAACACCCGGGCTGTGCTGTACATGCATCAATAAAACAAAAAATGGGACGTTTTTCTTTTTTTTTCATGATTCACACACTGAAAAGGACGGCTCTAGGACGACAAGATGAAATGGGCGACACCCACAAGGAGTGAAAGGAGGAGCCTCAGAAATCCAGCTGTTTTACTACCGGGAATGAAAAATAACTTATATGTGTTCCAAAGGTAATAATCATATTCTCATAGCTATTCATTATGACTGATTTTTTAAATAGTGAACACAGTTTTCCAAACAAATTAAATAAAATATAAAAAATATAAAATAGCAATCCCAAAACTGTTCAATTCAGGTAAATAAATGTTTTTTAAAAAATTCACAGGGCCAATAAATGACAAAATAGCAATGTGTGGGGTGTTTGTTTTGATTTTGGCACTTTTAAAGGATATGCAAATATTGCAGTTGGTTGCGTAATCCATGGAATATATTCACAAAGCTGTGTGACGTACTTCCGGTTCCTAGGTGGCCTAACGGTCAAGCTCCCGCGCTATCAAGTAA
>NC_050535.1:10076120-10076742 GCF_002922805.2 Oryzias melastigma
GCATCATGACAGATGTTTGCTTTAGGATGGGAGCTTCTGGAAATAGTAAAAACATACGATTCAATTTCTTTCAATAAAACAGGGGAAAGGGGTTTGATGTGCGTGAATTTAGATTTGTGAATGTAAAATTCTGTACGGAGAATGACAATATTTATTACATAAAATATATTATTTTCAACTTTAGCAAGAAAACCAAAAAGAACATGTTCCCTTTTTAGGGTGAAATCATCATAAACCTAATCCTGAATGAGTTTGGTCAGCTCTTTCCATAGTTTTTTTGAACATTCACAGTTCCAAAACAAATGAGTGACAGTTTCCAAATGAGAGTTACAGAAAGTACAATTAGAGTCTTTATCTTTAACAAATCTGGTTAAGTATTGGTTAGTGGGGTAAAATTTTAAAATTTTAAAGGAAACATCTTTTGTTTTGTTATTCAAGAAAAAATTGCTTGGCCGAAGCCATACTTGTTTCCAATTTAAATAGAGGATAAAATGTTTCCAATAACAGTGAACATAAGAAATAGTTGCAGAATTTTGTTGAAGCGAGTTACTCGATGGTTCTTGTTTCCATGTGCAAAACAGATTTGACCCCACTGGGGTATCAGTAACATTTACCAAAGGAA
>NC_050535.1:10080169-10082553 GCF_002922805.2 Oryzias melastigma
TTTAATGAAAGATTTCTCAACAGAGAACAAAAAAAGCATACATTTCTGTTGAAAATTATTTTCCAACTCTAAGAAACACATTTGAGTTTGAGCTCTAGTTCAAGATCTTAACAGTTACTAAGCCAAATGAATAAGCAAGTTTTGAAACATAAAGGCTGAGCCTGGAAACCCAGTAGTTTCCTGAAAGTTTTTTTTTGGTAAGAGTTAGAATCTGAATAGAGTTGCTTTCAGTTTTACTTGGACATCCGTTGAGCTGATTCGGCAGCAGATTAAAGGAACATCTCGGTTCCGTTGGCGACGGCCCATCCAGGGAGGAAGTCTTAGACCGGTCCAAGCTGGGCAGAAATTGCCCTTTTTTCAAGGTTCTCTCAATAGATTCATCTTCTTTGGCACATACCTTTGAAAATAAACTTTTGGGCCAGACTTTTGCCTAAAATCCAATATGACGTCAAGGAACGTTATTTATAAAGATGGACCCGGAAAACGGTGGACACTTAGTTGATTTCAGGGGGTCATCGCGCCGCTATGATGACGTTTTGACATCAAGGAGAAGTCTCAGACTAGTTTTGATGGGTTTGTTTGATGCATTGGTATCATATTTGTATCTGTTTTTCAAAACATTTAAGGGGTGTAAAGTGAACCAGAAAAAAAACTCATTCATTTTGTAAGAATGCAATTCATTTCAAAAGGTTGTCCTACCAAATATAAAATTACAAGTCCCATAAATCTGTTCATTTCAAATCATTCCCAGTTGAAGCAATGTCCGAGAAGTCATGCATTGTAAGGCTGTTGGTATTTTTGGCCTTGATTACATGGTAATGTGGAATTAGTCACTGTATTTTACCACAATTGAGTGTCTTGATTTTTCTAATTAAAAGAAAAACAAATGTTTGATCTGTGGAGTTATTTTATCAGCTAAAGTACATGTCATCACCTGTCTGTGTTCTTTTGCCTTTCTATCACAGGTTACATTGGGCCCCGGCCTAAGAGTAAGTGAAACCATGTGAAATATAATGTTCCACTATCTTCTTGCTGTTTTCCATTAATGGACTAGATAAATGCAAACTCTCGGGTGATTACAGATTGATATTTTATGTTCAAAGTATTTCTTTTAACTTAAAGATCTAAAACTAACATGTCTGTCAGCAAAAGAAGACATCACAGCCACAACAGTCTGGGATCTCCTTCTCATGCTGGTCAACAGCCTGATCCAAGGCTTTTGTGGGATGACATTACACTGTTTAATCATCATTTGTTGTGCATCAGTCACTCTGGTACCCAAAAATTAAATGTAATGCAATGGAGATAACTGTAAGAAGCTGAGTTTCTATGACATATATGTGCAAAACTTTACTGGAATTTTAGAAATGTCAAAAAATACAATTTTGCAATTACATTGTTTCCTTTCAATTAATAATATACAATAAACACGAACTAACTCATGATAAGTAGTTCAAAAACAAGGCGATGGATGAGAACAAATGTTTTAAATTGATTCTGTTAAAGAACAACAAGGGAGCATTTGGATGCATGCAACCCAGCTCCCTCCCTAAACACTCTATGCTCACGTCAGATTTTACCCACAACAATGAAAATGGCTGTTTTTAATGTCAGATCACTTTTAAACAAGTCTTTTATCATTAATGATCTGATTTTAGACCATCATTTAACTTGTCTGTTTTTAACTGAAACCCGGCTTGGCACTGATGCTCCAGCTATTCTCACTGAGGCTTCTCCACCTAATTTTAACTTTTTATTTTCTATCAGGGGAGGAAAGAGAGGTGGCAGCACAGCATCGATTGCTCACAAAACAATAATGTCTGAAAATATTGTATTCAACAAATTTTCTTCCTTTGAGCATCATGCTTTTCTCTTTGGTGCCCCACCTGTTTTAGCTGTCACGGTGTATAGACCACCAAACCCTCCTTCCTGTTTTATTGAAGAATTTTCAGATTTTTTTATCATCTGCTCATATTAGATTTAATAGGATTTTAATTACTGGTGATTTTAATTTACATGCTTATAAAAATGATGATGTCTATGCTTGTGAGTTTTTAAATCTTAGCAGCATGGATTTTAAACATGTCACATAGGCCACTCACAACAGAGGACACACCCTCGACCTCGTCATCACCTACGGCCTGTCTGCCGGGGTGTCCTCTGTTGTTGATTTAGCAATATCAGATCACTGCTGTGTGTTTTTTAATGTCACCAGTGAAATCCAGCAGGAAGCCTCAGTGAGAACTGTGAGGAAAGAGTATATAAATCCTGACGTGGCTGCAAGTTTTATTAATAATTTAACCAAACTCCTGCTCAAACTTCATCTGCATCCTGTGATTTTATGGTTGATGATTTTAATAAGAGACTTCAGTCTTCCTTAGATG